>NW_027315723.1:31256163-31526163 GCF_026437365.1 Eucyclogobius newberryi
AACAAGCCTCCTATTTATACCAAGACAGCCTATGTTGCTTTATTTCTCTACGGGACTTCACAATGCAAGTTACAGCTCAGATACATGAACCAGGCCATGTCAAACCCATGTCAAGATAAAGACCTTTAACTCCATACGCCTTCATACTATACTGTATATCTTTATCACTATGTAGTCTTCCAACAGTTTCTACGCAGCCAAAAAGGCCGTGGTTCATCTATTTACACTTTCTAATATGCTAATGTCTCAGCACGGTGTCCTGGTCCATTAACAGTATATTTAATTTTATGTGTGTGGATTTTCTCCCGACTGTTGGAGTGTAATGCATATGCAATGTTTGCCAAATTAATGTGCTTAAATGATTAGTTGGATTCAGTGGTTACAAAAAATAAATTAATAAAGAGAGGGAGAGAATGCTTTGATGCCAGAACCACAGGATGCAGCTGAAATGCTCTTGGTATAGCAACAATCTTGGCTATGTATTTGTGAATAACCTTCTCAAATATAATATACAATAATGCAATCCAATACAATCCAGTGTCCAGCAGGCACTGACAGGCTCCAGAATATTGAACAGCGTCTTGCAAAGCATCAAAGCTGAGAGCCGTGCAGCTGGCCTTAAATAATACATAATGCAAGGCCCATTGGTGAAGCGTCTGTGTCAGGAAGTCCATTAGGATAATGTGAGATCTAAGGTGCTCTAAGAGGGACAACGCCACTCGCTGCTTGGCATGGCTCTGAAGCCAAATGGAGGCTTTATGTCAAGTGTACGGTAATTTACACACCTACTTTTACTACTACTTTTACTGTGCCTAATCTGGGTTGCAACACAGGAATTTCCCCATTGTGGGACAAATAAAGATACAAGAGACAGGGAATAGAGTAAATGTGACTGGTGTGTGTGTGGGGGGGCCTGGGTATGAGTGCCACGCAGACAAAATCTCAATAAACTAGCACTAACAAACACTTAAAAAATATAACTTTGGTGGACATGGCCGATTCTGAACTGTGTTGTAACCAATTGAACTTTATGCTGTAAAATATAGTGCGTACCTATATTCCCCAGTACCTATATTCAGCGGTACCTATGTTCCCCCTTTTCTATAAACGGGGGAACATAGGTACGTCCTCAACTTATAATAGGCTACTGGTTCAGGTTCCACGTACCCAATAGTTGTGCATACATGTATAATATAACAGCACATAACCCTAATCCTAACCCTAACCTTGACCCAGGTCTCGGGGAACATAGGGCTGACCCCCTGTAAAATAGAGGTAATTGATTGAATGATTATAAATACAGCTGGTATGTACATTATGGACTTTACAGATTACACCTCAGTGAATAATATTCACTGAGGTGTAATGGTATTGGCATATGGTATTGTAAGAAAAAAGGGAAAAGAATTCACAAATATTTTTAATTGAATGTGTAAGTAAATGTATTCACAGAAGGGAATGTAAATGTATTATTACAGTTTGCTATGTAATGTATGTAATGGACTTTTGTAAAGGCCACACCACAGCAAATATGGCACTGCAATTATCTTCACACATAAACACACAGAAACGAGAAAGTGTTAAAAGTCACCTCCAGTCTCTCGCTCTACAACCTAAAGTCAAGTTTGAAATCTGGGGGTAATTATGGACTCAGACTTGAATTTTAACAGCCACATCAAACATTAGTAGCTTTTTGCCATCTAAAAACATTGCCAAAATCAAAAATATAGTGTCTAAACCAGATTTGGAGAGACTTATCCATGCGTTTGTCTCCAGTAGATTAGACTACTGTAACGGCCTGCTCACTGGCCTCTCCAAACGAGCTGTAAAACAGCTGCAGTACATCCAGAACGCTGCTGCTCGGGTCCTGACTAGAACCAGGAAGTATGATCACATTAGTCCTGTTCTCAGGTCTCTGCACTGCCCCCTGTGGCTCAGAGAATAGACTTTAAAGCAGCTCTGCTTGTGTACAAGTCTCTCCATGGCCTAGCACCAAAGTACATCTTGGACATGTTAGTGAAATCAATAAATAATCTACACATGAATGTACATATGTAATGGTAGTATTTTGTTTGGGAATGGGAGGTATGTTTCACTTTATATGCCATATTTTGTATACAAACAAACAAACAAACAAACAAACAGAAGTTACCGTAAATGTCAAAGGTGAAGTGGGTAGGCTCCTATAAGTTTCTACTTCTGCTTTTGCCTACTCCTTTTGAACATTGCAGACCAACTAACAGAAATTCATTATTATTATCATATATTTTTGCTACTCCACACTGTGAAACCAAGTGCTCAAATAAATTTCAAATAGTTAAAAATCAAATAGATTAATTCAAAAGATATGTTTATTTGCAGAACAGTTTACAATGTCAAAATTGAACATTAAACATAGAAATAAAAATATATATAGAATTTTTTTGTAATTTTAGTTGTATGATACATTTATAACTTTGTCATAATAAATAACAAGAAGGCTCTTGCCTCCCAAGAAGGACCAAATCAACATCACATGATCTCTCTGGGTGGAGTCTGCATGTTCTCCCCGTGTTACCGTGGGTTCTCTCCGGGTTCTCCGGCTCCTCCCACCGTCCAAAGACATGCATGTGTTAGGCAGAATTGGTGACTCTAAATTGGCCCTGCGACGAGTTGGCCACTGTCCACGGTGCACCCCGCCCAAGGCCCAAAGTCACTGGAATAGGCTTCAGTCACCCGTGACCCCGAAAGGGAACAAGCGGTAGAAAATGGATGGATAGAAGAACAATGACAAAATGATCTAAATGATCTGACACAGAGTAAATGTTGCTAAAATACTTTTGCTCCTGTCGTGCTGAGTGGAATAAACGCCACAGGTTTGGTTTAAACTCTAATGCACACTGTAAACTAGGCTGATGACAGAACGTTTAGCATTAGCGGCTCATTTTAGCCGTTACATCTTTATGAGAGATAATTATCAGATTTGCGCTGCTGAATTTTAGAGTGATGGAAATCTAGCACTGCCACAGCAATTAACAAGTCAAGATAAAAATCACCTACAAAGAGGAAAGTGAAACCCATGAGGGGAGAAAATATTCAACACAAGCTTCTCAAGTGACAAGAATAAAGTTTCACTGGCTTTAATACTGTATTGCCCACATTGCCCGTCTTAAACAAGTATTTGGTTTGAACTAATTATGAAGGAATATAAAACAAAACAAAAATATATATGTGTAATATAATATTCTCTACGATTCTTTTTGACACGTTATGATTAACTTTGTGATTTGTATTTTAAATCAAGATTAAGTTCAGGGGCCACCAACCTTTTTAGGGTCGAGGGCACTTTATGAGCACGGACTTGTTCAATTAGCCTAAATGGGCCCATAATTACATTCATAAATGTCAGAATTAAGCTCAAAACAATCCATAAAAACAAGAACGACACAGGAGGCAGTCATTTTACTCGCGCTCTCTCTGCATCTCTCCTCAGTTTTATTGTTTCAGAGTTTTAGCAGTCCAGGGTCAAAAGTTCACATTACTTATTAAACCCTCCACATGTGGTTAATGGTCCCAAGATAAACACACAATGTTAGTTTTCACAAATCCTTGTTTAGACATTAACATCGGCTTCTTATCTTGGCAAGGTTTAAACAGAATCTTCTGCCAAAACTTGATTTAATGTCTAAAAAGATGGATCCGCTCTGACACTCTTTTACTGAAATGATTAATACAAAAACACTTATATGTGATTATACTCTCATGGTCAAATATTTTATTCCATCAATAACCAAATTGCATAACTAAAACTGTGAGTAAATATTTTAAATATGTATGTGGGGCATTTATGTGTATTTATCATGTATTTTTTAAATTTGAAAACCCAATCTTATTTTACATTTTAAACCAGCGAGTGATAAGAAAATATAACAGTGTAAACAATACCAGGAAATAAGAGAGCGTTGTATTAAATCTAGCACGAACTCATTAAGTAAGTAGAGTAAATTAATGTAACTGTCAAATTAAACATAACAACAATATAGTTTTAACTGAAATTTGAGGATTTAAACTTTCCAACAGTTTATCTTCCCGTGGCTCTGTTTAGACCTGGTTCAGTCCTGTGTGAGTCCTGCTTAAGTTAGACCTGGTTTAGTTCTGGGATGGTCCTGGTCTGATAGTGGTCCTGATTTAATCGTTAGTCCTGCTTAAGTTAGACCTGGTTTAGTTCTGGGGTGGTCCTGGTCTGATAGTGGTCCTGATTTAAACTTTGTCCTGCTTAAGTTAGACCTGGTTTAGTTCTGGGGTGGTCCTGGTCTGATAGTGGTCCTGATTTAAACTTTGTCCTGCTTAAGTTAGACCTGGTTTAGTTCTGGGGTGGTCCTGGTCTGATAGTGGTCCTGATTTAAACTTAGTCCTTCTTAAGTTAGACCTGGTTTAGTTCTGGGATGGTCCTGGTCTGATAGTGGTCCTGATTTAAACTTAGTCCTGCTTAAGTTAGACCTGGTTTAGTTCTGGGGTGGTCCTGGTCTGATAGTGGTCCTGATTTAAACTTAGTCCTGCTTAAGTTAGACCTGGTTTAGTTCTGGGGTGGTCCTGGTCTGATAGTGGTCCTGATTTAAACTTAGTCCTGCTTAAGTTAGACCTGGTTTAGTTCTGGGGTGGTCCTGGTCTGATAGTGGTCCTGATTTAAACTTAGTCCTGCTTAAGTTAGACCTGGTTTAGTTCTGGGGTGGTCCTGGTCTGATAGTGGTCCTGATTTAAACTTAGTCCTGCTTAAGTTAGACCTGGTTTAGTTCTGGGGTGGTCCTGGTCTGATAGTGGTCCTGATTTAAACTTTAGCCCTGCTTAAGTTAGACCTGGTTTAGTTCTGGGGTGGTCCTGGTCTGATAGTGGTCCTGATTTGAACGTTAGTCCTGCTTAAGTTAGACCTGGTTTAGTTCTGGGGTGGTCCTGGTCTGATAGTGGTCCTGATTTGAACGTTAGTCCTGCTTAAGTTAGACCTGGTTTAGTTCTGGGGTGGTCCTGGTCTGATAGTGGTCCTCTCTGTTACTCCTGACATTCTCAAAGGTATTGCACATGTTTTGTCTCATATTTGCATGTCTTTAAATTAAAACATGATTGATCTAAACACGTCTTCTGTCCCGCGGGTCGCGCTGCAGATCCAGCGCTGTCCACACACACGTTTTGTGTGTCACTTTTTTAGGTGTCGTTAGCGGCTCGTAACTACGTGATTACTGGGTGTATTTTGAAAAAACAAAACAGTAACATTGAGTTGGTGATCTCGTCTGTTGCCGTCTCTTCATTTCCAGCTCTCGTATAAACAAGCCTGGCAGCGTTTTTGGCTAAACAAGATAGCTTTGGCGGGGCTGTCCTAAAATTAAGAAAATACCCACGTGGGCGAGTGAGAGAGGTCCAAAGGGGACCCTGGGCCCACTGTTTTAAACAGTTCAGTTGTATTGACATTTGAGTTCTCAGTCTCTGTTTCCTGCAGTGCACCCCCAAGGACACAATCTATAATCCATGTGTTTCTTTGCTGTATACTGTTTTACTTTCCACTCTGCTCAATATTCATGCGATGTTATAGATGTAACCACAACAACCTTAGTGTTTTCCCTTCTTCTTGTTTGTTTGCTGCATTGTAATGAGAAAATTAAGTGGAATTGCCATCAGTGTCCTGGAAGGATTGTTCACACATAGCCCGAAGGCTTATCCCACCGGGCCGTTATCAACAAAACACGATCAATGATGTTTCAAACTGGCATAATTAGCAAAGCGAGAGGGGCGAGTTAGCATGTTATTACCTATTCCCTGCTCAGCTTTCCTTTCAAGTTTGATTTGTCCTAAAGGCTGGAGATCGGAGAATGAGTGAGCGAGAGGGCGACTTAGAGAATACACAAGCATGGAAGAGCTGGGAGGATAAGATGTAGTAGGTGGACCAGGGAAAAGGAGAAGCAAGGCAAGTTTATTCGTAGAGCACAATTTGTACTCAAGGCAATTCAAAGTGCTTCACACAACAAGAAAACAAAATGCATTAAGATTACAAAGACATGACTCACATGAGAGCAGAGAGGCTCTTAGACGCTGTGAAAAACCCAACTTGCATTTTGTTATTAGAACTCAAAATGATTTGTTCGTTTAACTTTTTATTTGGCTAAATGCTAAATGAGTCAATGCATAAATGCCTTTCATTGCAATCATATAACTGTCTATAGTGGATTGAAAGCTCAAACGTAATTTGTTCGCACACGCTCAGTCTAGAAGGTGAGTGTATTTTCTGCTGCTTTATGTCAAAATTAGCTTGATATATCAGTGTCATTCTATGACTATTTTACACTCCTGGTGTAGAAATTTGTTCAAATAATTATATAAAAAAGGTTACACTGTGTAGTGTAATAAGATGTAATTCACTGTATGTAATCCCATTCAAATGAGTGTGTAGCAGTATAGCCTGCAGGCGGGCTCTACTGCTAAGCAGAATTTCTATTGGCTGACGGTGACGTCAACCACTCTTAAAAGCGCTTTCGCGCTTACCTTGCGCCCTCTGACCTCGCGCTCTTGCTTCTGGGTTCCCGGTGTTTGTGCCGCGCACGTCACTCTCAGGTAGTATTCCCTATATTCAGATATGAGACCGTTAGCGTCCTTTAACGTTGATTGTAACTTTAATTCAGTGCTTGCTGCCATGGGCCCGCGCGCTCTGTGTGCCGCCCGTTATGCCGGCTAACGGGCGTGCTATTTAGTCTGTCCAGTTCTCAATAATAATAATTAGTCCTTCAAATAATACAGTTGTACATTTAGTGACCATGTTGTGTTTTATAGATCCGAACCATGGAGCTAGGGTGCACTGTCGCCGCCTTGCCTTGCCTTCTACTTGTTGCCTTGTTGCCTTCTACTTGTTGCCTTGTTGCCTTCTACTTGTTGCCTTGTTGCCTTCTACTTGTTGCCTTGTTGCCTTCTACTTGTTGCCTTGTTGCCTTCTACTTGTTGCCTTGTTGCCTTCTACTTGCTGCCTTGCTGCCTTCTTTGTCTTCTTGCCTTGCAGTTGTGTCCTTCCTGCTTGGATCTGAACACTGAACCATGCATAATTTATTCAAACTGTAATGTCCGATTAATTTATTGACCATGTACGAATAAACATTTATTTTTGCTAAACCTCAAGTCTCTGCCTATCACGACGAACCTACGTGCCTTATATTTAGCTGGTCCTGGGCCAACTCCCAGGTGGCGTTGTTGGCTTTTATCAAAACATGAGATGGTTTAGTCTGGTTTAGCCACACTGGACAGAGGGCTAAGCTAAACGACCCTCGGAACGCCACATTTGGCGTTGTTTAATGGCAGGGTGTTGATATAACCAGAGGCTTGAGTGTGAAGTGGATGCAACCTGTGCTACGGCTATCACAAAATTGTATGCTACTGAAATATTCTAGGTGTTAAGCTCATATTGGTTGACAGATTGTTTTGCAAATTGCATGTTTTGTTTTTGCATGTTTTGTTTTTGTTTATTTGCATGATTATGTTTTTGATCTTTGAATTTGTGTTGAACGAACAAACTCTTTGGGCCATATGTGACTCCTACACCTGTGAAAAATAATGTTGATAATGTTGGATGCAACTGTCTAATGGCCTAAATCAGTGTAAAATCAGATGTTACAAATGACCTGTTTTTGTGGATGTTTAAAAGCAAGGCGGCGGTCGAGGAATGGTGGTGGCAGCGGTGGGAGTTCTGTGGGGAGCAGGAGCATTAGGTCACTGCATATAGGCACCAAGGGTGCTGTACTTGGTCTCCTTGGAGCGGCTCAAACCCGCCCGGGCAGTAGTGGGTAAGCTGAGGAGTAGGAGCTGCTACAGCAGCAGTATCCAGGGTGGCCTCACTTACCATATGTGTTGATGCAACTATTGCATGGGATAGACCAGGTATAGTACTTTGTTGGGGCCATGTTATATGTGTTTGCAAGCTTTTAACGTGGGTCAGCTGGTCGCCGTAAAGGCCACTCATTCAGCCCAAGTGACGGGTGGAATGGGGAGGATAGGCAATACTGGCAGTTGGTTGTCCACTAGTGTGTGTGTGTGTGTGTGTGTGCGTGTCAATGTCTGTTTTTAGTTCTGTTGATACTCAACAAGCCCAAATAACTGTTGCCTTCAGGGCACCTCTTCTAGCCCAAGTGATGGGTGGAACGATGAGGAAATAACAGTTATGGTAGTTGGTTATCACAGTAGTATAAATGTATTGGCGTAGTATGAATGAGTAGACATCATCGGGGCGATGATGCATTTTGGGGGGGTGGAATGTAGCAGTATAGCCTGCAGGCGGGCTCTACTGCTAAGCAGAATTTCTATTTTTTATATATTTTTATTTATTTTTTATATTTTTTATATTTCAGACTAAACCTCAAGTCTCTGCCTATCACGACGAACCTACGTACCTTATATTTAGCTGGTCCTGGGCCAACTCCCAGGTGGCGTTGTTGGCTTTTATCAAAACATGAGATGGTTTAGTCTGGTTTAGCCACACTGGACAGAGGGCTAAGCTAAACGACCCTCGGAACGCCATTAGTGCATTACAAACAGTGAACTCTGTGATCAAATTCATATATAAGCTAATTAAATATTAATTAAAATCAACAATAGTTTCACAACTAAATGTAATTTTACTTGAAAAAGTCATTTTGTGAATAGTTGTAAATAGATTGTCTACCTCTCTCCCAGAGCAGCGGAAAGAGAGAAAACCACAATGTCATTTTGAGTGTTCAGCCTGCTCAAAATGGAGGAGAAATGCAGACTAAATGCAGTTTTAGTAAATTCTGATTTGTAATTTGATTTATTTCCGTCACCATAAACAATGAAGCTTAATTTTAAAGGTTGAATGGACAATTTTTTTGGCCCAAATCTGAGTCTCATTTCCTCGTGGCGTGGACTGCCGCGTATCAATCATAAAACGCACCTACCGCTCACCTGCAGCCGCGTGCGGCTCGTCTCCAGGAGAGCAGCACGTTTCCGCGTGTCTAAGCGCATGGATCTATCATAATATAGTTCCCTCAGTGGACGGGACAAAATTAAGACGGAGAAACTGTTCGAGCTGACGCAGAAGTGGACAGAAATCTACGGGAGACGAGAGATGCGATGCGCTCCGTTGTGCTAATAAACAAACGCACGTGTGTGTTGTATCAGTCCACACGGGGGAGGGCGCATGCGCACTTCCACCTCAAGTGGAGTTCTCAAATCGCCGAAAAATCTTTCATTGCGCCAATTAAATGATGTGTACATATTTATTTTAATAATAATCATGCTTCATTTTACTGAAAATGTAAGTAACTCGGATTAAAAAAGAAGTAGTAGTATCAATTATGTGTGTGCACATCCATACAAAAGTCTTTTTAGTTAAATTAGCTTTATTATTTCAATAGTGAAATAATACTTCCGTGCCCTGTCCCATAGGTTATTTCCTCCACTCTGAGAAAACCTTGGTGGTCTTGAACTTTGAATAAGGGTCACTGACGAGCAGCGAGCCTGCCCGCGAGGAGAGTGAAGTCTGAGCATCTCTCCTTAGACTCTGAATACAGAGGCAGTAAATTGAGGTAAGTTCTCTGTGTCATTTTTCCACACCAGTGATTCGATGCATCTCATTGTCCCTGACAGTGATATTGAAATACAAGTATGTATTACTACATTACGGTAACTAATACTCCAATGACTACGCTAATCAAACCTTATCTGACAACATCCACTTTACAGATATGCCACTGCCCTTATAGAGCGCTGCCTTTGAGTGTAATCTCCTGATCTCCTGAACACTTGCCTGGTGAGTAAATTAACACACAGATTACAGCATAGACAGTAAGCCCTTTGTAATTATATACTGTATTTGCTAGTGGCACAGTCCTTTTTATTTAATTTGTATTTAATGTTATACATATATTTTATGTATACCAGTGGTCCCCAAACTTTTTGACTCGAGGGCCACATTGGGTTAAAAAATTTGGCCGAGTGGCTGGGCCAGGCCACTAATGAATTACTATAAATTACACGCAAGATTTGACCTGTAACTTGTAACAAAGCAACAAATGCAAGGCTCAATGTACAAGTTGTTTTCCAAATGCATTTACATAATGATTAATTATCTACTGTGTTCTACTGTCCACAAGAGGCTTCTTCAGTGTGTCAAACACTTGCACTTCCTGCTTGATTGGCTCCGGTGGCCGTTTGTGGTGAATTTTATTTTCTGCGCGCCATAGATTTTCTTGTGCGTGCACTAAGTGCGAGCAGTGCGCTATGTGCGAGCAGTGCGCTATGTGCGAGCAGTGGTCAGCTGCGCAGGCGCACAGCTTAGAGGGAACAGTGGCCATCTCTTGGGGAAATGTGGACATTATAGGTGAAAGGTAAAGCTTTTTTTAATTTTTTTTACATTTTTAATATAACTTGGCGGGCCGTAGTTTGGGGACCACTGATCTACACGGTAGTGTACTGTGTATGTTCACCGGTTGTCTTTTGAAACAGGGGTCTCGCAGCGCACTCTCAGCGCAGCAGACCTCATCAGACTCATTTCACAGTGATTATGAGTTGGATTGTAATAAAACACAGCATTTTGAAGCTTAACAAACAGAAAACATCACATCACAGCTGTCCCTACTGTCCCCTCTGTCCCTACTGTCCCCTCTGTCCTTGATTACTCTGTGTGAGCTCCTGAGATTGTACTCAGCGAAGGAGTGTTACGTTGTAATATTATATACTTACACAGAATATGTTCCATGATGGTGATGCACAGGTTGTCTTTTAATGGCATGTAGCAGGTTCTAAACTGCAGACTGCCGTATAGCGCATGTCAGGGCTCCACATGTGTCTTTGCGTTTCGCCGCATCGTCATTTGCTTCCTCATTAGACTCATTTTTCTGTGAATATGAGTCTGATTGTAATGTAGTTCTTGTTATAGACAATGTAAGTGGCTGAACTGCTTTTACTCTCATGTTCAATTTACAGCTTCATCACATAAATAGAAAAATGCGTTAACATCCTTCTGATCTCCTTCTTGCCTCCCAAGAAGGAGATCATGGGTTCGATTCCCGGACCAGACCTACATCACATGCTATCTCTGGGTGGAGTCTGCATGTTCTCCCCGTGTTACCGTGGGTTCTCTCCGGGTTCTCCGGCTTCCTCCCACCGTCCAAAGACATGCATGTGTTAGGTAAAATTGGTGACTCTAAATTGGCCCTAGAGAATGAATGTGAGCGTGAACTGTCTGTAATGTCTGTGTCTCTGTGTTGGCCCTGCGACGAGTTGGCCACTGTCCAGGGTGTACCCCGCCTAAGGCCCGAAGTCACTGGGATAGGCTCCAGTCACCCGCGACCCCAAAAAGGGAACAAGCGGTAGAAAATGGATGGATGGATGGATGGAGTCTTAATACTGTGTTAATAATGTGTAATTTACAGCTTATTGCATTATTATAGAGCAAATGTGCACTGATAATTTTGTATTTGTCGATATAGTCAACAAACTTTATACAGCATGTCAAAGAAAGCAGTGGTTTGTCAGAAGAAAACAGAATAAAACCTATACAGTTGCACCAACTTCACTTGTGTAAACTTTAAACAGACAAACTAGCACCGCACGGCCACGGAGAAATCTGTCATAGGATCGCTGAGGATGTTTCAGCCTCTGCACAACAAAAGGTTCATTTTAGAAGAGATAAAACCACTGTTTACTTGTGATTACAATCATTTTGAACCCCTGAAGGAGAAAGGAGAATGCTGAGTAAGCTGCAGTTAAGGAAGTGATGAGTATCTCCATATAAATGTGCTTTTTACGGTCTCTTTGTAAATAGAATGGTTGATGTGAGTAGCAGTCTGCGAAAACGCTTCTCAAATACGTGTTGTAGCTACACAGAAGAAAATGTAGTTGTTTAAATATCACAGCCCAATCAGTGTTTATTTTGTTTTATGTCCTGCTGTAAAACTAAAACGTCTGATATTATTCCTTGTGTTCTCTCTGTATTCTGAAGTCCATCCTCCTCCATGTCACCAAAGAACTGCTTGAACTCTTCATGTTATCTTGTTCTTTCTGTCATTATTCACGATTTGCCTCTAAACTCTGCTTTGATCCTGCTCTCTTCTTTGCTTTCTGCTGACCGCGGCGCAGGCTTTTGTCTCAGAGACTCCCCAACTCAAGGCCCACCTCTTATCTCGTCTAATTACCAAATGTGACCGACTCCTTTGTGGAGGGAAAGACAAAGACAAAAAAACAATAGAAAAGGACTATGCATGCTTACACTGAGAATATAATGGCTTCTTTGTTATTGTGAGACAGAGCCAATTATGAGAATTCTTTTTTTTTAATCAGGAATGTTCATGCATGTTATATTTGGTTACTTTTTTACAGTTCCAGTACTGAAAGGCGCTGTACCGGATTTTTACCAGAAAATAGAACTAGTTATTGTCTCTGAGGTCACGACAGCCAACTGATAAACACACAAAGGAACAGAAACAAACTTACGGGTTCTGTGGACGTCTCAGCAATGTGAGAGTGTCAGAAGAGGTCAGGGTCCTATGTGAATGTGTGATAAGAATAATATTCTTATGTATGAGCAGTGTTGTAAAGTCAAAAAGTATTAAAGGTGCAGAGCGGCACAAAACGATCACACTACAACACAGCAATAACATGGGGTCGTGACAGGAGCGGTCCACATTTATTTCTAACTTTTCCAATGTATTTTGAGCATTGTAAGAATTCAATGCATTGAGCTTTTTACAACTTTCAGAGGCCAAAGTATAGTTTAGCGTCGCGGTAAAGCAACAAACAAACATTAGCATGCTAACAGCACTTCCTGCCTCGTGGAGAATAAAACGATCTATAATTCAGAGAGCACACACCGGTCTCATTTTCACCCAGCTTCTCACAGTACTCTTGGTCTGCATAATCTGGTCTCCGCTTGGATGGACCGGACACTCAGATGTTTGACCATTCAAGATAAAAGTATTATTCGCCATATGTCTTGAGTGTATTGTATGATACTACCACAAGTAATATAATAAGTAATACATTTAAATCTTTGTAAAATTGAATAGCCTCGATATGACAAAAAAAGAACAAGTGGAAAAAATATATAATTCTAACAAACTATATTAGACCTATTCTGAAAAGTACTCTGTAGACTATGTAGATACATAAATGTAATTAAGGAAATGTGCAAGCAGCCTATGTACTTAATAACAAGTGTGTAATAAATCATTGAAATAGATTGATCAGTCTTTATTCATGCCTGTATGATTTGTGGATGTGATGGATGACTGCACCTGACATCAGTGAGTCTAACACACTGCTCTTCTCATTTAGCATCTGGTTGACTTTTCCAATCAAACTCTGTCTTCACCACTGGCTGATTGTTTATCCCCTTGAGCATCACTTGCCACGGCTCATTTATGCACTGATATAGATTACATTTAGAGATGGAATTATCTGTGGAATTGAATAAAATCATTACCTTGAATGGTAATGGAATGTTTACGTATGTATTGCTCATATTTAGTGAGCTCTGAGATTACATTTATGATCCAAGCAGGAATTAAGACATTTATGTAAAAGTATTGCCATAGACTGGATAGTTAACAGTATTTACTTAGATAATGTTTATTTCAAGAAATTAAGGCATGAAGTGAAACTAATTGTGGCAAAAATAGGAAGTAAAATGTAGAAACTTTTCTCATGTATGTTCCACAATCTCACAGTGAACTATTGACCCACAATTATGTACCCTTTGACTCATCAACACACTGTAAAAGTTTAAGTTTAAGTAGCGTTATAGTGATGTCTGGACACGTCTGAGTTGAATTTGAGATGGAAGGGACAAGGGAAAATCTGACGCCAGAAAAAATATTTCAGGCGTCAGACCAAATAACTTAAGGAAAATAACAATCACAAATGACACAAATACACAAATGAATAAACACGTAAAATGTGGACTGCTAAACATTAGAGCAATTTCCTCCAAATCGCTCTTAGTTAATGAATTAATTAGTGACTATAACATAGATCTTCTAGCTCTAACTGAAACGTGGCTTCAACAAGACGACTACGTCAGACTAAATGAGTCCACCCCACCCACCCATGTTAACTTTCAGACTGCCAGGAGCACAGGCCGAGGTGGTGGTGTGGCAGTGATCTCACACTCAAGCCTACTCATGAGCCCTAAAACTAACAATGCATTTCACTCATTTGAAAGCCTTATGCTGTCGATCACATGTCCAAATATGAAAAACCTAAAAGGAGTTTTGTTCATAGTTATCTACCGACCTCCTGGTCCCTATTCAGAGTTTTTAACAGAGTTTTCTGACTTTATATCAAACTTAGTGTTAGCCTGGGATAAAATAGTTATAGTTGGAGACTTTAATATCCACGTGAACATGAGTGATGACGCTCTCAGTAATGCCTTCAGCGCCTTGTTAGACAGCATTGGTTTCACTCAGAATGTAAATAAACCGACTCACACTCACAAGAACACTCTGGATCTTGTCCTAACGTATGGAACAGAGATTAGTGACCTCATTGTCCTCCCTCAAAACCCTATATTGTCAGATCATTTCCTAATTACCTTTCAGTTTATTCTTAAAGATCATCCAGTCCCACAAAATAAAGTTATAATGAAAAGGACAATATCTGAAAAATCTATGTCAAAATTCAAAGAAATAATAGAGCCAGTGACATGTCATGTGATCCTGCTGAGAATAGTTTTAGTCCCAGTATAAGTGATCAATGTGTCGACTTGACCATGAATTCTCTGAAGTCTGCTCTTGACGTTGTCGCGCCGTTAAAACAGAAGGTCATTAGGCCAAAGCGCGCCTCCCCATGGTACAACCAAGAACTGCGTTCACATAAACAAAAAGTTAGAAAGTTAGAGGGATTATTTCGTCGCTCTCACACAGAAGAATCCCTAAAAGCATGGAAAAGTTGCCTGCTGTCCTATAAGCAGGCTCTGCGTAAGGCCCAAACCAGATATTATTCAAATCTAATAGAAGTCAACAAAAGTAACACTAAATTCCTTTTCAGCACTGTAGCTAGGCTAACAAACTGTCACATTGCAGTAGAGCCCTCAATCCCAGCTACACTTAGCTCTGATGATTTCCTCCTATTTTTTAATAATAAAATAAAAACAATCAGAGATAAATTAGATGAAATTATCCCCGCTATTAGCCCTGAACTAGCCCAAGCTGTAAATCTAACGTCCCATATAAATCCACCTGTAAACCTAGAAAGGTTCACAGCTGTTGATCAAGCAGAGATAACTTCAGCCATTATGTCCTCTAAAAGCTCAACTTGTGTCCTAGACCCCATTCCAAGCAGACTCCTCAAAGACATTCTTCCCCTAATTATAGACCCTATTCTTAATATAATAAATACTTCACTCGAAAGTGGCTATGTTCCACAGTCCTTCAAACATGCAGTCATTAAACCTCTTCTGAAAAAGCCTAATCTAGATCCCGACCTATTGGTAAACTACAGACCTATTTCAAATCTTCCCTTCGTCTCTAAAATCCTTCAAAAAGTTGTAGTAAAACAGCTTTGTCGCCACCTGCAGGACAATAACTTATTTGAAGTTTTCCAGTCAGGGTTCAGAGCCCACCACAGCACTGAAACTGCACTAGTTAAAGTCACAAATGATTTGTTATTAGCCGCTGACGATGGACTGGTCTCAATCCTGGTTCTGTTGGACCTCAGCGCAGCGTTTGACACCATCGACCACAACATTCTTCTGCAGAGGTTAGAATGTGATGTAGGTGTTGGAGGAACAGCCCTCAGCTGGTTTAAATCCTATCTATCTGATAGGTTCCAATTTGTTAATGTAAACCAGAGCTCCTCACCACGCTCTAAAGTAATTTACGGTGTGCCACAGGGTTCGGTACTCGGTCCAATTCTGTTTACTCTTTATATGCTGCCATTAGGCAACATTATCAGAAAGCATGACATTAACTTCCACTGCTATGCAGACGACACTCAGCTGTATTTATCAATGAAACCTGATCAGAGCGATCAAGTAGACAGACTTAGTGCTTGTGTGAAGGAGATAAAAACCTGGATGACACTAAACTACCTGCTTCTTAACCCTGAAAAAAACGAGGTCATTGTGCTTGGCCCTAAGCATCTACGAGACTCTCTATCTGAGCAGATAGCCACACTGGACAATGTCAGTGTAGCCTCCAGTTCTACTGTAAGAAACCTTGGAGTCTTATTTGACCAGGAGCTCTCATTTAAAGCTCATATAAATCAAGCTTGTAAAACAGCCTATTTCCATTTGCGCAACAAGAGCCAAAATCAGAAGAATCCTGCCTAAAAGTGATGCCGAAAAACTTATCCATGCATTTGTAACGACTAGATTAGACTACTGTAACTCCCTGCTTGCACCATGTCCTAAAAGCTCCATAAAAAGCTTTCAACTGGTTCAAAATGCAGCAGCAAGATTACTAACAGGAACAAAAAGAAGAGAGCACATTACGCCGGTGCTGAAGTCTCTTCACTGGCTCCCCGTCGAGTCTAGAATCAAATTCAAAATTCTACTCTTGACCTACAAAGCCATAAATGACATGGCCCCATCCTACCTCAAAGATGCTATAGAACCATATCATCCAAACAGAGCTCTTCGCTCTCAGAATGCTGGCCTTCTGGTGGTGCCAAGAGTCTCTAAAAGTACTGTAGGAGGTAGAGCGTTTAGCTACCAAGCTCCTGTGTTATGGAATCAGCTCCCGACCCATGTTAAATATGCTGACACAGTCTCTTCATTTAAGTCCAGGCTTAAAACGTTCCTCTTCGAAATCGCTTATGGTCAGAGTAGTTAGGAACAGAAAGATAAACCCACAGCTTTAGCTACGCTGCCCTAGGAGTAACTATGCTGGGGGAAGTATGACAGCTTGAGCACTATCCTCTTCTTCTTCTGACTACTTATGCTATCAAACAATATTTATTTTTTGATTCCACTTGCAAACTGTTCACCGCCTTCTTTTCTTTCTCTCACTCCTGAGGACCTGTGGACCCAGATGCCCCTCCCCTGGTGAAGTGGTCCCTGCCCTGTGTGGACGGTCCCTCATCTGCCTGAAGAGTGGGTCCAGCTCGCCTCAGTCGGTCCCTCATCTGCCTGAAGAGTGGGTCCAGCTCGCCTCCGACGGTCCCTCATCTGCCTGAAGAGTGGGTCCAGTTCGCCTCAGTCGGTCCCTCATCTGCCTGAAGAGTGGGTCCAGCTCGCCTCCGACGGTCCCTCATCTGCCTGAAGAGTGGGTCCAGCTCGACTCCGACGGTCCCTCATCTGCCTGAAGAGTGGGTCCAGCTCGACTCCGACGGTCCCTCATCTGCCTGAAGAGTGGGTCCAGCTCGACTCAGTCGGTCCCTCATCTGCCTGAAGAGTGGGTCCAGCTCGACTCAGTCGGTCCCTCTTCTGCCTGAAGAGTGGGTCCAGCTCGACTCAGACGGTCCCTCTTCTGCCTGAAGAGTGGGTCCAGCTCGACTCAGATGGTCCCTCATCTGCCTGAAGAGTGGGTCCAGCTCCTGTCTCCTTGTGTCCGTCTGTCCGTCTGTGAGAGTCGGATCTCTCCTTCACTGGAACTCCTCCAGGTTTCTACGCTTTTTTCCCAAAGAGGTTTTTTTGTAGTTTTTCCTGGCCGAGAAGGAGAGTCTAAGGACAGAGGACCCTGGGACATCGTCCCTCGCCACCACAGACATTGTCTGACTTCATCGCCACCACAGACATTGTCTGACTTCATCGCCACCACAGACGTTGTTGATTCATTTCTCCCTGTGGCCCTCAGAGGCAACTGTTGTTGTGATTTTGGGCCTTACAAAACAAATTGATTTGATTTGATTTGATGTAAAAGCCCCATGTGCATGATTTATTGTTACTGTTAAAGGTAACTCTTTACAACTCCCTGCTTCTTTTGTTATGCTTGATGTATCTTTATTGATCTCTGTTTTACTTTCACATCCAAAAAACTGATTTAATGACACTGAAGACACACTATTCGCCGAAGGCTCTAGGAACTGTCACAACAACTACACACCTCAAAGACTCAAACGAAAATGTTAACAAGTTCTTCTGCTTTGGGGCGATCAGCTGCTAATGATGACAGACAAAATGATGAAAGGACACGTGGAGGAGGCCCGCGGAGAAGAGCCCGGAGCTGGAGCAAACACACAGCGTGACAGACAGATGGAGAAATCATAATTATCTCACAGCGCTGCTATAGTCATCAGTGACCTGCAGGGAAGGAGTTATGACACAGCCACAAGGAAGGACGCTCCTCGAATCACAAAGAGGAAGAATTGAGACTTGATACATGATGGATACGGAAGCATAAAGATGTTCAGAGGAGGTACTTTAAAAAATGAGAATATGATATGGAACGTGACAAAGGCTTGTACTGGACTAGTAACAGAAATCTCAATGTGTGTAAGACATTGAATGAAAAATATATATGGTTGTTGGACATGAAATCAAGTGGTGCATTAAACTTAAACTATATATCGTTGACGGAGGAGCGTTTGCCACATGCTAATCTCCATGGTGATGTTACAGGAGTTTTATTGCTCAAAAATACCTTAAAACGTCCACTGGGAGCGGACACATCTGACCTGTAACTTTCCAGGGAGATAGATGAGTTTAATGTCATATAACTTTAATGCCATGATAACTTAAATCAATGTATTACTGCCAGAAAAATTCTGATGGATTATTTTTAGACATCTTATATTGGAACCAAGGCTATTCTTGTTTGGCTTGTGCCCAGAGAAACCTGCAAAAGATGAAAGGTGAAAACTGTGTCATTGAAAAAAAGATCATGGAGCTACTGTGAGTGAGTGAAAGTGACAGATGTCAACTGCCCTCCCATTCCAGCAGGAACTATTTGAAAATATGTCAGGGATTTGGCCTGGGAAAATTATATGGTGGCTTGTTTGTTTGTTTGTTGAGCGTTTCCTCATATTGTTGGTTTTTTTCATCATAAGATTTTATAAGAGAGTCTCACTGTCCATACCAGATACTTGAAGTCTATATGATAGGTTCAAATGTGATGACTTTTTTGGTAGGATAGCACCAGTGGTAAATATTTATCATAGTTTTACTTCCATTAAGTTGCAGTTTGTGACGACATTTAAAAAAAATAAAAGTTCTTCTTCTATGGTGCTGTAAAAATACAGGAAGTAGAGTTGAGTTCTAGAACGGAATCCCTCTGTGATGTCATCAATACGTGACATGCCATTGAAAACAGAGAATTTACACACAATGTACACTTTTCTGACAGTTCTCAAGCCTGTTTTCATTAGTTTGAGACATTTCAGCAAATGATCCAAACTAAACTGGGCTGTGGCTTTGTGATGAATTGAGCTGCAGTTTAACAACACACTGACAGCTGTTTTACACTGCTATGTGGGGATTGTCCCAATTCTCATGTTTACCTCCCCTGTGCCATTGTGCACTTACACACTTTGTGCAATTCAGAAAATGCACACTTCAGTCACGTGTGTAGTGTGTGTATTGGGGCAGGGCCATATGCTGCGTTCTAGTTGTCCTCGGAGGTTGGATTTTCCTTCTTGGAACCTCAAGCAACATTTCAAAACCCCAAGTTTATCCAAGTTAGACAATCCAACATGGCTGCGCCCTGGGTTTGAATAAAGTATAACATCAGGTAAGGAACTGATAGGTCTTGTGCTATTCTACCTTTAGTTCCTCCTACTGTCTTTTCACTGTCTGTGAATCTGTTCCTGTGATTTCAGTGGACTTCTAACGTTTTAAATGCTCTGTGATGCTAATGTCGCTAACGCCAACATGGAGCTAACGTCAACAAAAGCAAAAAGTCACCCTCAGCTCAATACTTTATAAACTGCAAATGTAATAACACTGACTGGTTATTGTTAATGTAAATAAACTGTAATTCACTGCTCATTGTTTTTCCAATTTCACAACTGGAACCCAGAAAATGTCTCTCCAAGGTCTGAGTTCCGACCTCCGAGGACAAATGGAACGCAGCATTATTCATGAGTTACAGGCTTGAGGATTCGTTCCTGTTGCAGTAGTAATAGTGCAATTCATATACAATTATTGTATATTTTAAATTGTCAACTTCCATCTCCTCATTACTCATTTAGTTCAAATACTTTTTTGAGGCAACACAACACAGTCATTCCCCTATAGTGCTTTCTCTAGACTTAAAATCCATCGCCCCATTATTTATTTTCCGCATCCAATCTACAACACATTTTAATCCTGGAAACCTTGTGGCATAAATTGCACTGCTTGACACTGATAAAAAGCCCGGCTGAGGTATTGCTGTGTTTTGCGATTTTGTCTCCGAGCCTCATCACAGATATGGCGGCTTGTTGTTGCCAAAAAGCTGTTGACCTCCAAAGCTTACAGCCGGGAGCATTATGTCACCTGGAAATCTGTCCGTAAAAAAAAAACGCCTTCATCTTGTCGCTTAAGTGAATAGATGCGGTGAGTAAGCGTGATTTATCTGCCGTATTTGTCACATATTTCAGTAGTATCTTGGTTTGCGCTCCTCTCTTTTGCCTGTGTGAACTCGGGGAGATAAGGCTGCGCTCACTCACTCTGATGGAGGAGCTGCTGTGTACAAAGCCAGGGCCGGGTGCACTTTAAGACACATTTTATTGCGGTCGCAGCCAGATCCATCTAGTTGATACGACGCTAAGGAAACATGCAAGACGAGAAAGCCAAAGAAGCAGGGCAGGAAGAGGATTTCACTTAAAAAAACTTTTGAAATGATCATGTTGTTTGGTTTTTCTTTTCTTTCTAATGGTTTTCCCTCCACCTTCTGATCCCTTTTTGGATCAATCGAGGTTTTTGGAAAGAGCTCCCTTTTGCAGTTTATCAGTTTTATTATTTTCTATTGTTGTAGTTGTTGTGTTTGTGTGTTGTGTTTCACCAGAAACAGAGAGTTTAGTAGCAACAGCAGATTAGCAAGAATAATCTTAGTATGGTTAATACAATGGCATTTGAAAAATTAAGAATAGCATCCTTTAACATTGGCCTACTGAGCCCAATTAAGCAGTCAAAGATACTAACAAAGATGAGAAAAGACAAAATAGATGTTACAATATAAAAAATAAGCCCATTCAAATGACATAGAACCTCAGAGAACCTCAAAAATGAACTAAACTTGGTTATAACATAACTGTACTACTCCTCATACAGGATAAAGATGGCAGATTTGTTTTTTGTTTTGTTTTTTCTCTTCTTTTCTCTTCTCTTTTTCTCTTATTCTTATTCTTATTATTTGTTTTATTTATTTGTATTATTTATTACTTTAATATAAGCATAAGAGAAAACATCCATGTATGTATAAATATTATTATTATTATTTTTTTTTTTCCTCTCATTATTTAATTTTCTTCCCTAAATCTTTAAATAGGTAATTTTGTGTTATGTATTTTTTGTTGCTGTGTGTTTCAAAAACAATAAATAGTAAAAAAAAAAAAAAAAATGTATACGCCCCGCCAGGAAGTGACCTCACTTTCTAGACTAAAGTTAAAGACCTGATTGCAAACCACTCTGAGCGTACCCTTGTCTGTGGCGGAGACTGGAACTTGCATGCTCAGCCAACATTAGATGTCTCAAACTCACAAAGTTAATCTATTAGTAATACTTTGAGCAAAATAATACATAATGTTGGGTTGTTCGATGTCTGGAGAGAGATGAATCTGGCGGATGAATCTGTCCGCCAGTAAACACATTATTCCAACCCACGAAAAATCTACGCTAGAATAAACTACTTTATTATTTTCAATAAAGATGAGTCAAACAACAGATGTAGACATAGATACAATAGATTTAAGTCATGCTCCTGTTTACATCACTGTAGATCTGGAACAGAAACAGAAGATCACACTTTGAGGATTTAATGTGTTGCCTTCTCAATAACCCTCAGTTAAAACAAAAGAAGAGATTTTGTAGAGAGGATGAATAAGTATATTATGAAAGTGGTTCAAAATTGAGTTTAATGTTGTGCCGGAGGTCCCTGTACAGGCCCTACCGGCAGACAACAAACTGCATGAATCACTTGGAGGATTCTGAGAATGTGCTTAAGACATAGAAAAGGCTAATCAAAAGCTGGTTGGCCAAAACAAAAGTTTTAAGCAGAATAACACCGACTTTAGATTTATGATGTGGATAACAAAAGCCATAAGGGATTTCTACCAGATCGTAACATAAATGACAACATAAATGGATACCTTTGGAAAGTACTTCTGGCGGCCGGGAAAAAGGCCCTCACAAACACAAACTGCACCAGCGATGAAGGACTGGACCGACACCATAATTGGCATATGGAAAATAGAAAAAAAAAATCACATACAGAATCGACTTAAAAACTGACCAACTTTAAAGAAACTTGACTAAATGGGACTTTTATTTTTGACCTTTATTTATCCTTTATTTTAGCCTTAACCTTTCTTTTATCGAATGCCTTTTTTCCCCTAAATTGATTATTATATTAATATTTTCAAATGTATTTTTCTCTAGTTCGGTCTAGTTTATTTTTGTTTTTTTTGTGTTTTTTAGTTTTGAAAAATGAAATAAATAAATGATCGTGTTCACAGGACAAGATATATGATGTCAACAGATTAAGGGACCATCGCCTTAATAATTTTTAGAGTTCATTAGTTATGCTTTTTTTTGGTAAAGTTCCAATGTAAACAATTTAGATAAAGATACCGTACAGAAACATAAAAATACAGGATTGTAGTTTGGAAGTGTTGAGTCCATTAAATGGCTTTGGCTACTGAGCACTATGTAACATTTCTGTCTCTGTGTTGGTGTTATCATTTTGTATTAACCGTATATTGCTTGCATTTATTCAATTACAGTTGTGACTAAAAATATATTGAAAAAAACATGCATCGTTACTGTGAGTAGGCTTGCCTCTCCACAGATCTGACCTGTAAATTGGCCTTTTGGCGCCTCATGTCACCATGGAGATGGATAAGTTTCATGAATGTCATGTCTGGAAAATTTCAACTTGTGTAAACTTACTTTTTCACTGTACAAATGCTCTTTTGTCTGCAAAGTTCACTGCAGAGAAACAAAGCATAAAAACGGCCTCCATTTTGGCTCGAAAGCAAAACTATCTGCACTAATACCCATAAATAACAAGGCTGTTAGCAAACACTGAAAAAGACATCGAGATACATATTAAAATGGAGCTAACGGGCCAACAGTTTCGGACCGAGCTAACATTGTATTTCTCATTTCAACTTTATGAAGTCCTCAAGGGCCTCATTAAAAAAGCATCAAGCTGCGCACCTCCAGATCATCACTAAATTGCTTCAGATGTTGTGTAAACCAATCAGGGTTAGCTTTGATTTTATGATATGAATCGGAGGCTTGTGTGCAGAAGTGAAAAGCAGTGATAATTCCCCAGAGAGAAACAGATTATGGTATCTTGAATCTTTTTTAAATGTATTACATTGTAATAGGACAGTAGCAATTCATGTACACTTCTTATGGGCGAGCTAAAGGGATACTGTTAATGTCTGAGCCGTATGGACGGCTATGGAGACTTCATTGCAAGTTAAAGGGGCAATATGATTTTGAGGGTTTGTGTTGATTTATGCCATTTGTGTTTAACCCCTATCTTTTGTTAATTGGTTAGCCCAGGGGAGGGGCTAGGGGGTTTAAAATGGAGCTTTTGTTGAAGATAGAGCCTAGGGGACGTTTTTGGATCCTGTAAATACTTTGATAGTCGTCGTTTTTTCACTGTAAATATCCTATCACTGTTTTTGGGACTGGGTGTAAATAAAAATCACCACAAAAATTCCTCGACAAAGCCATCATTTTTCACGGAAGCTAACCCGCTGCGTGTGTGATTGTTTGCTGGTGGTCCGAGGGGCCAGTGGCACAGATTGGCAGCTCCAATGCCAGTCTACTCCAGGCAGATGTGGCTACAGAAGAAGCTTACGTCCCCCAGTATGGATGGAATGAATAGGGCCTTTAATTGAGTGTCTGCGTGATGTCACGCAGACACTATATGTTCTTGTATTTCACATATTTTTTATTATTACATTTTCCATGATTTTCCATTTAGCCAGTTTCAACTCCTTAACGCTTCAACCGATTTCAACATGTTATACCTCATTACGATCGCTTTCGCAGTAGTACGTGTGCTATTACTTTTGACATTTGAAAAACTGCAAATTCAGAATTTGCAAAAGTATTAGTACTTTTTCCTCATTTTAAATGAATTTGGGCATTATGAGTGTCTGCGGAATTCTTTAGACTTCATTCTTTAGGCTTTATTCTTTAGAATTTTGTGACGGAGCCAGTCGAGTGAGAGAGAGAGAGAGAGAGAGAGAGAGAGAGAGAGGGGGAGAGGGAGAGAGAGAGAGAGGGGGAGAGGGAGGGAGGGAGAGAGAAAGGGAGAGAGAGGGAGAGAGAGGGAGGGAGAGAGAGGGAGAGAGAGAGGGAGAGAGACGCAGACACTCCAGCAATGGCTTCAGCCATTGCAGATTTTCTAGTTGTAAGTGTCTTTGAGTGTGTGGTATTGTTGGGGTTAACAGGAATGGGAAACACACAAAATTAAGGCAAACTATAAACAAATTTCACCTTGAGTGCAAAGAAGACCATTATAAAGGTGCACAGATAGAATTTAAAGGCATAATGGACGATTTTTTGCCAATTTGAGAACTCAAGCGGACGTGCGCATGCGCACTCTCTCCGTGCGGACGCACAAAAAAGCTTTGAGGCTACACGTGCGTTTGTTTATTAGCGCGACGGATCGCATCACATCTCTCGTCTCTGTAGATTTCCGTCTCTTCTGAGTCAGCTCGAACTGACTTTCTCTGTCTTAATTTTGTCCGGTACACTGAGGGAACTATAGGGATAGATCCATGCGCTTAGACACGCGGAAACGTGCTGCTCTCCTGGAGACGAGCCAGAACGAGGCTGCAGTAGGTGCATCCTATGATTGATACGTGGCAGGACTAATCGACAGTCCACACCACGAGGAAATGAGACTCAGATTTGGTGCCAAAAATGGTCCATTACGCCTTTAAGTTATAGTATCTATTTATATGTTTATTTAACAGGGACAATGTACATTCATAAACTTTTCTGTAAATGTACCAGAATTAGCCTAAATGGCTATTTGTCATCTGCTGTCCCTGGACACCATAAAAAAACACTTTAAACATTAAACACAAGTTCACATACTTAATCATGTGTTTCCAATTCACAGTTCACAGTTTGCTTATGGAGACTTGGTTTTAGTGTGGTTGCATTTGCATGGGGCCAGATAGGCAATATATCATATGTGAAAATATCATGGCATGCATAAACCTTTAGCCGCTTGAATAGATAGTTGTGGCCTTATAAAGCGACAGTTTGAGAGGCTCAGTTTTACTCGGTGACTTAAAATGCAAATGTGTTGTCTAGAATAATTATATCCAGGCACATTCATCCTTTCTCCTGCCACAAGATATTAGGTTCACCAATAATGTCTTTTGATCGCGTGGAGAAAAACATCACAACAGTCTTAGATATGTTCAGCTGTAAGCATCTAGCCAGGTCGTAACATTATTCATTGATTAAGTAAGTTTGGCACAGTTCATTTCAATTTAGTCACTTAAGTAGGTAACAGTACATAATTTTTCCATTGACAGAGAGTGGAGAATGCTTCAGTTCAAATAGTCCATTTTGGAACCATCTATTGACATGAACAAATTAAGTCACATATGCATTTTATTTACTTTATTTTAGAGTTTTTACTGTCTTTTGCTGAAGTTAGCTGTAAAAATAGTGTCAAACCTGCAGCTAACAAGCTGCTCCAGGCCCATAGTTTCTGAGAAAGGCAATTAACATAAACAAGGATCAAAAACAAAAAAAATAAAATAATTGCTCAGACATTCACAGTAGTGGATTTAGATAACCAACGGCTAGAAGGCCTCGTATAATTGCGATCATACTTTTACAGTTCATTTCTCAGAGAAGGGCACTGGGGAATTTGAGTGAGTCATCAGAAGCTCGACCCAAAATAATGAGGGCAACTTGTTAATATGCGGGACAGTAAAGGTAAAGGACAAGTTGATGGACAAAATCACATTAAGACGGGAACAATTCAGCCTCAAAAACATCAGAAAACAATAGATGGGCTGGAGAAGAGATGAATATAGTACACAAAGCCCACAGTAGTTGTCCAAATTTGAACAACTAATATTTAAAAGGTTGCCGTCGCTTCACTTCAGGGGTCCCTCCTTGAAACGAGATGTGCCCACAGCGTCAGCGCAATTAGGTGATTGATGGAGACTGATGAAGAACACACACACGAGTCTGTCGGTCGGCTTCAATACACTAATTGGTTTACACTTGACTTGGCAGAGTTTGACGATCAAATCACTATTCAATTGGAACAAATAGAGCCGCGCGCCGATTTTCTGGCTGCCCTTAAAGATTCAAACAAATGATGTAATCTCTCTAGTTTCCATGGAGATGCAGATGAGGAAGTGAACAGGTTTGACCAAAGGATAAGATGTGTTTTTTTTACTGGTCCATACATTGCACTTTCTACCTGGATAACCTTAACCTAAACTACTTATAAGTTAATCTCCTACAGTTTTTTTGCCTGTTTGTTCTGTTTGAACACATTTTAGGCAACATCATGGAAGATACTTTGTAATAATTAGGAATAAAACAACATTCAAATGTATTTTTATTTATGTTCACTTCTACACACAGACAAATCATGTTTATTATCACATAAAGAAACATTTAACGTTTGCTACATTTAAATATGAGGAAGTAACAACTAACACGACCATTCATTTTGTATTGACACTTAATATGAAAAGAGTCAACTGAGCCCTTTACAAAGACTAATGTATATTATATTTAAATCATCAGAAGCCACAAAAAAAGAAGAATAAGCTTAATAAAGGCTAAATTCAAATTTACTTTACCAACAAACTGAAATAAATGGAATAAGTCATCACTTTCCTACGTTGTCTCTAAATAATATTGCAGTAATTAGCGACTCGATCAATTGGAGTCTTTAACATAAATTTAAATAGTATCTGCTTACATTTGCCTCGACCTTTCAGAGATAACTTTATTTATAGATGATTAATTACATTCATACAACAGAAGTCAGGCAGCTGAGCTTTCTTTTACATAAACTCTTCTCCGCGGGGCCAATTATTTTCGAACAACGGAAAAAGTCAAGTGAGTCATCTTAAAAGTCAAGGACACACAGTGAATACTTAATGGAATGAGCTCGTTTTTATGCATTCACTCTTTAACATATGTCACACAGAAATAGATATTTGCAGACATGGAATAACACTGCCTAGAAACACCTTGGTTATTATTCAATGCCGTGCCCAAAAATATTTTATTATCAATACCTAAAGCTAAAAGTATATTTGAATTTAGAATATAAGGAATAGTTGCTTCAGTGCAGACGCCGTGTAAAAAGTGCAACTGTTCGAATACATTTGGACTGCAAAGGGAAGAAGCATCTTTTACAACGACATTTTAGCTATTTTTGATGTGCAGGCTACAAAAAGCTAAGTGCAGAAGGAAGAAATGAAAAAAGAAATCACTGAAAAGTGTTTGCTAAGCTCCAGTTTGACTATCTTCAGCTGTAAAAACAGAATTGTATCTTGATTTGAATTGATTTTGATTCGATTTTTTTTAGTTTTTAAGTTTCTGTCTTGCTTTTCTTTATGTGTGGATTATATACTGTATTTGTTTTTTGTTTCATTGTCAAGATGAACTACACTCCAAGTAAGATAAATACTTTTAAATCAAACTTTGAGATTTTCATTTTTCCAGAGAACATGAAAATCCTACTCCACCTCAATGTGTTGGTTTGGCCTCAAATCGACCCCACAGCCTTTTCACTTTTCTCAAACCACACTTAATTTTTATTTATTCCTTGAGTATGTGTAGCATTTTTCATCATGTAAAGGTGTTTGACACAAATTACAACCTGTCACAGTAACAAAAAATGTGTTGTGCGACAGAAATTCTCACTTTAAACGCCACTGACCCAGGAAAATCCCAGTAAACTCCACTCCAAATGCACCAAACTGTTATGAATAAAGAGCTGAATGAATCCCTTAGTATCATTTATGACTTATTTAATTATTCAACAGTCCACAGCTGAAATTGTATTATGTCTCCAAAAATAAGTTAATAATACATTTCCTGCTGCACACGATAAGTACTGAGCCCCAAAAAATATTCTTCCAGCTTTCATTTATCGAACAATAAATCAATACAGTAATTATCGTTCATCAGAATCTTTAAACCCACAAAATCCCCTCAGACTACAAGCCGAGTTTGCTGTAATAAACCCACAAAGCAGAATACAAAACATTTTAGAGTTGGCACACACAGACTCCCATGTCCTGTTCTCACACTGCAGATAATAAGATGCGTTTTGGTCCAATTAGCAGCCCCGTCTCAGCGGCACGAGCGGTTCCTCCATCAATACGACTGTGGCTTTGTTGATTCGTATCCGAGGAGTCAATGTGGAGGCTTGTGGAAAGGTCGACACAACTGTGGTAAAGCCTGGGATTCGCTGCAGAGGGACGCCCACGGACTGCTGATCAGACACACATCCTTTTTGTGAGCGCCGTCTCGTAATTAGAGCATTGTGATACGGGCTGTTGAGGCATAGAGTTGTAATCAGAATCAGAAGAGGGCATTAGGCCCATTGTTGGGGGAAAAACTTCCGAATGAACAACGAGTACTAACGGTAAAAAGTGGTAAAATATGAAATAAAATTAAATAGGAGTGCGACATGTTGAAGAGAAACGCAACACCAACAGTTCAAATAGATGTTGTTGACAAGAGTTATGTGACAGCTGTCATGTCCAGAAGGTCCAAATTAAGCTTAAACATTTGAGGAAATCAAGTTCAACAATCCTACATTTCAAAATATCAAAACTGTATGAAGATTGGTGTTTAATTTGGGTCATTTTGACTGTTCTAGGTGCCCTTTTGAGCCTTTTTGGCCATTCAATGTATAAAACTGTTTCATTGCAGCATCTGAAACCCATGGATACATCATTGTCATGGCATATAGGTATTCACATCAGATGCCCTCCCTGCAAAACTGTGCTCATTTTGATTGAAAGAATTCCCAAATATTGATATGATGTATGTCCTAACAGTATATGAGAACGCTGTTTTCTTATGGGACAAGTGCAGTGCAGTGTAGTTCAAGTGAACCAATTTGTGCTTTTACAAGAATCCATTCATTCTCCTCATTCTGGCTGCCTTGTTTATTAGAATAACAAATCTTCTGTTTTGGCAGAGCGTTCCACCGTGAAACCAGAGCCAGACCCCTGCTTGCCAATGCTTTTTCTTTAGCACTGCTTTTAATTTATTTTATTCGCAATTAAACTCCTGGCAGCCATCTATTGACCTGTGCTGTTGGTTCTGGTCTTGCTCTGGTGCCATCGCTCTGTGTGGATGATAACGCTTAATTTCTAGGGTGTCTTTCAAGATAAAACGTGCTTCATGTTGCCTGATTCACTCCAAACACGGTGGTCATCCTGGCATTTCTAAAGCCGGGGGTCCACGGCACGATTTTGTCTGCAACAAAAGATTTCTGATCGTGGGGGGAAAATCTTGAGTCGTGGTTCAAAATTGTGGGTCGGAGGTCTCACAGTGAGACAGGGACAAATATTATTGATCTGATATTTTGTAACCTTTGTTGCGATCAATCTTTTTCAAACATGTGATCAACAGTAAACACAAGCGCTCCTCAAAGTAACAGCAGAAGAGCTCGGCCGTGAACCTGGGCCTTATTTCTCAATTTCTTTTTAATTTACTAACTTTTAAAAACACAAAATGCAAACAGCACACTTCCTGCTTTGCGGAAGATAAAGCACTTGGTCTGATTTTCCCCTGAATAGCTACTCTTACAGTATTATAGATCAAACAGATTTGACTTTATTACATGGAAAGTTGTGCACAGACACTTTATTGAAGATCAGCAGTATAGAGTTTAGAGTTTAGAGTTGCTTCCTGCCACAGCCACAAAATCCAATCCAGTCGTCGCATTGACAACATTGAGACAAATCCCCAGCATCCTCATGTCCCATCTCGGGCTTTCTGACAGTATATTTCATTTCTCAGTCTAAGTTTGTGTATGTGTGCAATGGATGTGATCATGTTCTCCAATAAAAATGGTTTATTGTAGCGCTCCAATGGGGCTATACTGTGGTTGTGTACCACAGTGGGAAGGCAAGCGAAAGATGACATATAACATAATAAAAGCTGGCCACCCAGAGCACAAGCAATAACGCTTTATCTGAGGACCCATGGAAAATGTCTCCCAACAGGAAGAACACAAAAGGCCGCTCTCCGCTCGTGCCCAGCACACCGCGACTTCAGTGCTTTATAATCATTTTTTTCTGTCCAGAATTTTACTACTGCAGACATGATATGTATTGTTGCTATAAATTGTACTCCCATGGGCTGCCAAGTCTAAAAAAGGACAAAGTGGAAGGGTAGACATGAGCTTGATGAAGCAGCATGTGAAAACATTAAAAAGCCAAAATATTTTTATTTATTTTGGCTATATCATAGAGAAAAACATAATATTGTGGGAATTGTTATTTATTTACTATTGATATATATTTTTTGTCTTTTTTATGCCTTTGAGCTGGAGAGGTCTTGAAGTCCACTGCAGCCTGTTTCTTATCCACACTCTGGTCCCTTGTCAGAGCTTCAAAGAGCGGCTTAGCTTCTTAGACAACTCCACCGCCTTTCTCACTGCACTTTTCATCCCTTCAATTACACTTCAATAGGACACAAGTCGGACGGGGAATTCCTATCAAAACTGTTGCAGAAGCTTTGTGGCAGACAGAACATATATCGGTCCAAAACAAATACTGGACAAATGATGGTTGAAACTTTTAAACTTTGGTTCTTTCTTGACTGATTAAGTCTCGTGGGTCACTGTCTGACTCAGATTCAGCCACTTGCCGCAGGCAAAGCAGACGACCACAGGGAAAGACTTTAAAATCTCCAAAAGAAGCCTGGACTTTATGCTCTAAATATCAGAAGATGTCTTTCTGAAGTTGTTGATACATTAAGTGCTTCAACGCTTTTATCTTTGAAAAGGGGAAACTTCATATTAGTATAAAGTATTTTTTTTAAATGCCAGAAATAAAAAGTAGAAATACAATTACAATGTATCACTGAAGATGATCATTCAAACTTTCTAAATGTCAGCGATGGCAATTCATAAAATAATAAAAAATACAGCTAATATACTGTACATGCATCGATTATTGATTGAAAAATGTAATTAAACTGGACATAACTTGTTCTTGTTTTCTAAGATGTGTTATTTAATGCTACATTTGGCTCTGTGTTCTGGAAACTGTACTTTCGGGTTAAATAGAAACATAAACAATTAACACACAAAAAACAGTGTGTAGCGTTGTACATTTTCTTCATTCGTTAACTTTTTCATATGTTGTCACATCACATATGCAAACAAGACTTTTATCTTCACAACTTAGATTGGCATTGTAATGAATCCAATGTTTGTCCAACCAATACATACAAGACTTCATCATAGGTTTCACTACTTAGTCCAGTACATTCTTGTGCCAGTGGATTTGAACGGCCAAGTGCAATAACCCACAAATGGAGCTCGGCAATAACCTGATAGATATTGCTCCTGATGTGTTGAAGGTCGGGCTGATCTGATCCTCTCGTGAACTTTGTACTTTGTGTGCCAAAACCCCAATTGTTGAACCAGACGTGGAAACAGGCGACAGCTCCATTCAAGTCAGAAAAAGTGTCACAATTTCAGTTGGAAAGTTACGAAACAATATAATTGTGACATATTGTATAAAATGCTTTAGAAGAATTAAGTGTACCAGAGCACAAAGCCTCAGTTTATAATTTGTTTAATTACACCAAATTTATCAGAATTACATTTTGTGCTACAGGATTTGTAATAATCTCAAACCACTGAAAAAGCACTGAAATTTCACATAAAGTCTGTGATGTGTTTAAGATGTGTTTAATTAAATCTGTGAGCGGAATAATGCCCCTGGATCGTATAATAACACTGGATGAATCTTTGCAGTTTACCTTTTAGCAACATTTTGTACAGAAAAATGCATAAGTATCCCATCGTCCTTCATGCTGAAAGCAGTAGAGCTGTCCATGGTGCTGAAATACATTTTCAGCTGTATTGATTTACAACACTGATTTTTTCCATCATTGACTGGAGCCTCATCTGTGGTGGAAGAGGTTAAGGGATTAAAATACTGCCAAAATAGATCTCTTTACAAAGTGTCCTGGTCCTGACAACAACAATGAATCAACTCTTGAATGAAAGTGTCTCACAAATACAAATATTAAAAACTTGCATTAGATATATTTTGTTGAACCCTAACTTGTCAGATGCCAGCAGCTATAATTGAAATATGCAGAACCATCTAAAGATTCTAGTTTTAATATATGCTGCACAAAAAGCTGTCTGCATTTAAATTGATCATCAATCACAGCTTAATTCAATCCCTTTTCTAATTTCCATAATAAAGCAAACGATTGCAAAGAGGAATCACATTCAGAGATGCAAATGTCAGAAATATGTGCAGTTTTAGACTCCAAGGGCACAAACTTAACTCTCACTTCAGTCTTAGAGACCTCTTATTAAATTATTAGTGCAATATTCAAGGCTATTTTAAAAAATGGAAACAATTCAACATTTGCATAAACCGAGTAGGGTCATCGCTCTCTCATATTGATTCAGAACTAAATCATTATATTATTCAAAAGACAAAAAAACAAGTTAGCCTCCTGAGTAGTGGTATTGTGTAGAAGTGGGAAGACTCTGAGGTTCTCTGATTAAGTTAAAAGTCCTTTATTAAAAGTGTTTCAGCCTGCAAGGCCTTCTTCAGGGCATATCATTTTTCAGAAAAATTAATACACATATAATATTTATGTGGCAGTGCGCGCCTGCCATCTTCTACCGCCAGGGGGCGCCTATAAAAGGGCGCTCCCTCTAGCTCTCACTCTCTGACCTTTGACACTGCTGTCACTTCCGGGTTTGCGCCGAGGGTTGGGCTCCCGTCGTCCTCAGGTATGAGATAGAAATATGCTGATAATGGACCATTTTAATTTAATTCTAACCTACTTTGGCTTCAGTGCCGTCGCTCCGAGGGCCTCACCGCTGCAACGTCTCGCTTGTGTAACGCTCCGGCGTGTGTCTGGTGGCTCGTTATGCCCCATTGTCACTGTCAGTCACCTCGTTGTCCATGTTAGGTCCGTTCCGCTGTCATATGCTCCGGCTGTTTGGCGTAAAGCCTGTGGATTGAGTCGTGGTGCGTCAGGAAAGTGGTACGCGTTGCCAGGTCGCTTAGATCCCACGTAAAGGGGCTGTTGTACTAGTAAAACTGTCCATAGGTAACTGGGAGATCAATGAAGCTGCTGCGTGGAGCTACGGCACTGAGGACGACCTGCTGTCTTGTCTTGTCTCTTTCTTATACATTGTTTTATTTTCCTGTAATTGTACGGTCTGATGTGGCGGCCCTGCACCTGGCGTGGCAGGCTCCGCGAGTATGAATGTGAGTTGACCTGAATGTATATTTTAACTGGTTAACTGAAAAGACAATTAAAATTATGTATAAACTGAACCAAGTGACTGTCTGTTAATAACGAACCTGCGTGTCCTTCACTTTAATTTTAGTCCTGGGCCAGTGGCGGCTGGTGGATTTTTTTTTTTTTTAGGTGGGGCTATTTCAAATTTAGAATTTTGTAGATGTGATTTCCTGCATTCTGGTGCATTTTAGGCATACTTCTCAACCTATTTGTCATCCCAGGTGGAGATAACGCGTAGTAAAGCGGGAGATTCCCCCCAGAGCGACCGCGGTAAAGTGGCCCGCACGAGAAAATCTGTTGCGCAATGTGGCTGTTAATTACGGTAATTGTAAAAAGCAGGGCAGTGGTGTTTGCTAAAACCACACATAACTACTAATTTACCACAACAGTGTGTCATCCCAAACAAAAAATCGAATCAGCCATGCAATAGCATAGCGCTCCGTTAAAACTAGTGTGCTCACAATAAAACTAGCTCGCTAGCCGGCATCACTTTGTTTAATCGGCTGTCACTCCGCTATTACCGGAAAATACCTTTCAAACTCTGTGATTGTATTCACAACTAATGTGTCCTTCATCCTACCAAATATAATGAAACGGCATGTAGTATTGCACCCGTGAGCCAAGCAGGAGTAGAGTTTTGTTCGGTTATCCTTCAATCTACTCTATGTAAACAATGACATCATGAATCCACATGGCTGAGCACAATACTAGAACTTCCTATAAATATCACAATTTCATCGCCATAAAAAAATGATAGCCTACCTGATGTATGCTGTGAGGGAACCTCTGGGTGATCCTGCGATGAAGACAGAGTCCAACTATCACACGCACAATCTCGGGAAAAGGTTCTGGTGTATTTTACACACTTGGCTGCTTGAATGAAAACATCTTGGTACTTTGGGGCGCTAGTCTTCAGCGCCCCAAACCCATAAAATTCCTCGACGATGATTTGCGGATGTGTATTCTTTTTTGCCTGGCAACAGGGGAGCCATTGGCTTAAATACAGCACAATGGGGCTGATCGAACAAGCGCCCCGGCAAGACAGCCTATTGGCTGCTACACCAAACATGATAAACGTTCACGTTTTAAACGTGGAACTTGAAAGTTAATGTAAATATAATTGCAGCTTTTGCGATACAAAAATGCCTGTTCAATTGTATAACCAAAGCGCCTAAAGTACTGATCACTCGTCAATAGATCGTCAATAACGGCCTGACACATGTAGGACACTGTGTTGTCATGACGAGTTCCGCTGCTGCTCAGAGCGCGAGTCTGAAAGTGGGAGGAGCCACGTGCTGTAAAGTTAGCGTCACAGATTCGGACTTCCGAGGTCAATAGCTCCTAAACGCAAAACTCTTTGCAGATCATACACGGCTAAAATACTCATATTTACACTGCCAAGTGACACAACCTCGTTTTTAACAATCAGATGCGTATTTTGGGCGCAGTGAATTACACTGATGCGAATGTGTAGCCGAAGCCGAGACGAGTGCTTAGGGACCGCCATCAAATGTGCAGCCGGAGCAGAGACGAGAGTACTTGGGGACCGTCATCAAATAGCAAAACGGAAAATGGAAACATTTTATAGCTGGAATGGAACATCAAATAGAGCGGTACAATTTGAATAACACAATAAATACACCATGATGGACACCACAGCAACCTTTATTTTTCACATATTTAAAACATATTTTTTGTGAGTGTAAAGACAATTAAGATGTAAATTAGACTCCTGCAAATAGTCATTTGATGATGATATGGAAGAAAGTTGTAAATAAGTTAATCTAACTTGGTGTTAATTAATTTGCAAGTTTTCTGGGTTTTTAAAAAGTTTAAAAAGTGTTTAAAAGTTAATTTGTTAGTTTTTTTTTAAAATAGAATGTTTACAAATATATTTGAAATAAATAATCTTGTTACATCAATGGAAAATATTGATTGTTAGTCACTTTCGTGTTTTGCTATGCAATTATGAAATTGCTATACAAATTTGAAAAAATTAGCGGATTGTTTAGCAGCACTGCTATACAAGTGAAAATCCTTAATCTGAATCCTGCGTTAACAAATCACATCTCTACCATCCAGAAGTCGGAGTTGAATTTAAATATTTACTTTTACTTTCGGGGGGGGATTAGCCAACTTTTGATTTCATGAAAACTAAACAACACTAAACCGCAAAGCACCATAAAAACACACATAAAGCACGACCCACACAATCCATGGGTCAAGAAATACTGCATAATTATATAATCTGTACAGAACAACGCCGAAAAATAACCCGATAACATGGTGATATCAAAGTTTAGCTTCCAACTTAGCCCCACGGCCCGGAGCTAAAAGCCGGTTTAGCCACGAAAACTAACGCAAAGCACCATAAAACACACATAAAGCAAATACTACATAATTATGAATTGCCTGTCACCCCCTCGTCTTGCCACATTTACTTGGTGTTTACGTATGACATTATCATGGATTCTTGCAGTACTACATAAGGGCTCTGTGCACTGAGAGGGCATCTGCTGTAAATATCTTTGCCATGACAATAATGCATCCATGCTTTTCAAAAGCTGATAGTGATAAAACATTCAAAAGATTTCAGTTCAATCAACTGCGCCCGGCTAGCTCAGTGTTAGCATCACTACCTACTGTGCAATTTTTATCCCCATGGTGTTTTTGCTGAGTCACACTAAATTCAATAAATACTTACTAAATGAATACAATAAGGGACCTCGGCCAATGAATTTGTCCGCTTCGATGTAACGGATTGAGTAACACAAATGTTCTGATATCTTTGGGAAAGGCAGATGGATCAGACAGAGGACTCAGGTCTGATTAACCAGGCAACTTGTTCACATGTTATTTTGTCCTTGAACAAGAGACGTCACATATGGCCTTCTTCTCAGTGTGTGATTGAGCAATATAGATCCTTTTCTACAGTGCCTGCAGTTGCCAATCATCACTGCACCTTAAAATCAGCACTTCTCATGTTGAGACGTGAACACAAGCCGCCTTCACAATGTCTCAATAAGCCTTATGGACATACAATCAATGCGTGGACGTATTTGTGAGTGAAATGAGATGGACACTAGGGCACAGTTTCCTGAAGATAAGATTCTTATCATTAACTGTACAACGTTCTCACTAAAGCGCCAGGCCAAACCTTTCATTTGCACTTGGCATTTTTCCATTTAAAAAAAACAAATCACTGTCACGGACTCAGACGATGGTTTGTTGCGACGGTTCAAAAGCATGTTTACTGTTGAAAGATAGATAGATGAATAGAATAAACATCATTAAAATGTTCAAACCAGATAATTGAGTGGGAATGAGATTTATTGTGCAGTGAAAGACTGTTATGTGATGGGCTTTGACCAAATATTTTGTTCATGGGATTTCAGTAAATTAATCCAAATGAAATCTGAAAGTTTTGTCCAAGTAATTTATTCAGTCACAAAAACTACACGAGAATAAAAAGATAATTATTCTCTACTGAATCTAACAGAGAGAACTTGATGTCATTGTACATTTGGTCCTGTCCTGATGTATTCTCTGTGGCAATAAGCAATTAGGAGAGACACTGCGAGCCTGACAGAAACATGTCTTTTATATAAGATGGAGTCGGCACTTCTCTTGAGATAACACATGCCGTTTGACAACAGTGATTGTGACGCTGGAACCAGGGAAAACGCCCAAAAAAGAGATGCATAAAGTGCACGAGGACAATGGAAAGTGCTGCTGACAGAGAGTCAACAGATGGTGCCGCAACAACAACAACAACAACGGTTAAGTAATTAGTCATTTCAGAGCAGTGTGTACATTTTGAATAGATGAATAATTTTGAATGTGTTTGTTAAAAGTTTGCTCGAGTGACAGTCTGTGACAAAAAAAAAAAAGTCAACTATATAACAATATCATGATTCAAAAACTTGATTCTAGGGAGAGAATTTCAGGGTTGAATAGTTTTAGTAAAATACAAGAGGAGACATACAGATTTCACGTAAATCTTCATTGCTGGGGTAAATTCCAGCCACATTTAGAGGATATGTGTTTAAAATACATTCTGACAGTACAGTAGGACCTTCCTGGTAAAATAAAGGCTAAATAAATGAATACAACAGATGGGCAGTTTAGATTATGCTGTGTATTTGGGATTGTATAGAAGTAGAACAAACAACTAACTCAGAACTCTGCCATCCTGCTTTGCATTTATTACACAGAAATAAATTAAAATAAGGAATACAAACTCATATTGTGAATAATTATAACCCACAGTATCACAAATCCCTTGGTTTCCGTCCGCTCGTTTGTTTTTACACCCAAGACAAGAGAGTTGCTAATGAAGGTGCACTACTTACGCCGCAGCTTCTCCAGCTCGCTCCGCAAAATAAGACCGTCTGAATATTCAACAGAAGCTGCGGAGTAGAAAACCCCTCATTTCACCCTCGCAGATATGGACACGAGCAGTAATCTGGCAGCATTAATTAGACAGAGTGGATGGAGTTGGAGAAAGGGGGCCGTGTGCACAAAATGGAGGTCTGTGTGAGTCACGTATTCAAATGGTGTTAATGAGTGGGCACGGTCTGGAGCTGTCACATCGAAAAGCGCCAGGCTAAAAGAAGGAAGAAACGGGTCAAATAAAATGTGTTGGAATTTCTAATGTTTTGTGTGTTATCAGGCGTCGCTGATCTGGTTTATAATGTATACTGTCCTGAAAAAGCACAAACGTTTCGACGCCAAATAATAAAAGGGAAACGATTACAAAGCACGAGTACTGCGATGTCTAGACTTACAACTAGCATCGTTCGTCACCTCAAATATTAATACCGCAACCTTGTACCACAACTTCATTTGTTATGCCGACACTGCAATCAAAGCAGAAAGTATTTGGTAATGGACAAGCAAAGCAGACGTACTATTCATGGGTTTCAGTTTCCTTTTTATACATGCAATTTTTAGGGATTTTCACCATTCAAAAGGTGTAATATTTAGATTTTTGATCGTTAATTGCTGTGGCAACGGTGCAAAATTGTCATCACTCTTAAACCCCTGTAACGTGAAGATACACCGGGCCCATCTACCAGTGAAGAGCAGATGACAAGAACAATCGTATATTTTGTGTGTGTTTAATATCAACTCTTTCATTTACCTGACCCAGGGAGGACTTCCGCCTATTCTGAGGAAAAAAAACGCTTGACATTCAAAGTCGATCTTTTGCAAAAGGGATTTGTCTCGCTCCACGCCCACACGCAAAATCCACAATTCTTCCTCTTCTGCTTTTCGCTGGATGAGAGGCGACAGGTGGAAAACACATCAGTCACGAGAAGAATCCACTGGCAGCTAACACCGCACGCACGCACAAAAGGAGTAATTACTATTTACCAGTGGCAGTAGATGGAGGCATGTCAGAAAGAGGAGGGAAAGTAGAAAAGAAGGGATCAGACTCAAGTATAGAGGAAGAGAAGGGAATTCAGGTTAGTTCAAAGTTTCAACAGCTGATTTATGTTGAGGAAATGCATACATACAGATACAATGTTTTTGAATGGGGGATTACCAAAAGCTTTTAATACGTATGGAAGTTGACGTGATATTCTTTTATGTGTTGCATAAATTCCGGATGAATGCTTAAGTATTTAGATATCCTTGTTGGGGGAATAAAGCAGGTAAAACATTAGGTAAATTCGTGTTTTGTCAAATCAGAACACCAGAACACACATTTTTCATTCTAATAACACAAAGTTCCCCCAAAGTAATGTATAAATAAAGTAACTGATGAATAAATGAATACCTTTGATGAACTTATCGTCAGGTTTTGGTTCAGCTTTTGTCAGCACTAACAAATTATACCCAAAAAAACAACACTTACTGTAATTTTAACCATAATTTAATCAGCCACTGCACTGTTCACTTTCTGCACTACATATGTAAATACAACTGTACATTTGTGTACATAGTAAGCCTATTTGTATTCTTATTTTTTAATCTTATAGCCTATTTTCATTTTTTATCCCATAGCAGATTTTAATTGTTTCTCTTTTTGACTTGTACAAGTTGTTTTTTATCAGTGTTCATTATTTATGTCGCACCAAATCACCAAAGCAAGTTCCTATGTTTGTGAATTCTGTTCATTAGCGATGGCAATGAACCTTTTCTGATTCTGAACTATAAACGCTTACTTACTAGTATCAGCCCCACAATGTCCCAGAAACCATCACTGCTCGCGCTGTAATCGCTGCACAAATACATCAGGTTGAGGTTGCAGCGCAGGTTCTTTTGTATGTCAAGCCAAGATCAGCCACATCGCCCAATATACACAGAACAAGCAAATCAATAAATCACTCCAAAGCTGTGGCCTCATTATGTGTCTTTTTGTTGTGCTCACATTCGAGACAGATGAAAATGTCAAGTGTTGAATGAAGCTGATAAATGAAGAGCTCGCTCCAATGAGGACGTGTTGGCGGAAATGTTACACGCTCCTCTGGGTTTGTACAATGCACTCAAACTAATGATGCAAAGGGTCAGGTTTGACAGGAAATATACACTGGCAACTCGGTGAACGGATGGTACCTGAACAACACGCAGAATGCTAAAGTTGCTATTAAGCATTGTCATTGGCGGCACACTCTGTGGAGTTTGTTCTTGCATCTACTCTCTCTGTACACGGGGTACAAAGGGATTCTGGGTTTGTTGTCACTCAAAGTATTTTCTCTTTTGGGGCTGTTTGGAACTGACGGAACAGCAAGCCTTTTTGTGCTGTGCTATACTTAGCGATATAATGTACTCGCATGATGCCACTTAAGACTGAAGGGCGCGTTCACATTTGCATATTCACCACATAGAAATAAGGTCCATGCTGGAACTGAACCGAGAATTAAACTGTGATAAAATGTGAATATATGATTATATTTCTGTGATGTATTTTATCTGCATAATAGTGATATTTTATCTGCATCATTAGTCTAACAGAAGAACGGGTGTGTGACAAACTACATTTGTGAAGGGGTCATAAAGATGGGCCAAAGGATGTTGCCCCAGGAGGGGGTGTGACAGCCCAGAGGAGTTTGGGTAATGTTTACCCGAGGCTTGATCTCTACGGAAAAATACCAGCTGTAAAACAAGTGCCTTGATGTGAAGCTGACCAATGAGAAATGTGACCCGCCTATTGCAGAATATCTAATAAAACCAACCAGCATGGGAAAAAACGGGGTGAGACGCAGGAGGATCAGCCAGGCTGCTTACAACGGCCTGCGTAATCAGTCCCGGCGTTTTCTCCCAAGCTTGCCATACAAATGTCTGATATTTCTGTGTCGTTTCATATTCTAAGTTGAATTGTGTTCTCGATGTGTTACGGAATAGCATCGGTGTATTGTCTCATTCCATGACATAAACCTTGACTAGATGAGGACTAGAACAGGACCAAGGTTTACAATACTGTTGTCACGCCACTAAAATTTCAAACTCAATTTTGATTCTTTTGACAGAGATTGAAATGTCAAAGTAAAACATACTTTTAATCAACGTAAGGTGCATTGACGTAGTGCTGTACGGAGTAATCCTGTCCGCTTTACCAGTAATTAGAGTAAAGAGTAATTGAAAGTGCTTTACAATTCTGGAAATTATGCAATAAAATCACAAAATAAACAGGTAAAACCATAAATAATTTTTATAAAATATTAGATGTTTCTTTGTTCATACCGTGATATAAGTTACTTGACCCAAATATGAGATTATTGCATTAATTTTCCTCCAGGCCTATTATTAGCATCCTAGTTCTAGGGATGTAGACCTAAACCCACGTTCAGGTTCAAGTCCGGATTCGAATCCAGAGGTTTAGGTTCAGGTCCGGACCTAATGAGTCCGGACCTGAACTCATGCCATTTTTGCATTATGTTATAACAGCGTAACACAAGCTACTTGGCTCAATTAAGTTGAAGACACATGAACAAGGACGACTATCAAACACAAGGCTTAACTGCAGACTGAAATAAACTCAACTTGTCTGCTTTATTCACTGTTTATTAACAGAAGTTACAACTTACAAATCACAAGCTACTAACTAGCTAACACACGTTCATGTGTTTTACTAGAGGAACAACGTCCGAACAAGAGCAAGTTGAGTATTGGTATTGGGGCAGCTGTTTCAGCTGATACTATGTTTGTCACGTGTATTACTGGTTTGACTGGGCTGTTCCCCACACTTGAAGTTTAATGCTTTAGATACATTTCCACTCTTTAATTTTGCAGATCCATTGGCATCAAAGTCAGGTAAAAACCTTCAAAAACTAGCATAACAGTCAACTAGAACCACTATAAATCAATCAACTTAGCAGTATCAAAAATAGAATATGAAAATATTTTACACTACACACAATACATCATATTAACAGCATTAAACACAAGACCATATTCAACAACTGTAGAATACAAATTCTATTACAAAATATAAGCTCCAATTAATGAATCCAGCGATTAAACAATATTTCTTTGACTTAGTATTTATTTAGATGTATAAATATGTATATTGCACATTAACCCACCTAAATAAATGCTACATCACAACATAACAGTTATTTTATTCACATTGTAGCGACCCTAGTCTCTAGTGCGCGTGCGCGGTCTCTGGGGCAGAGCTAAGAGCGGGCTCAGGAGACGAGGTGGTTTTTGATGTTCCTGTTCCATCACCATGGTTACGGCCAACAGTAACCAACTCTGTTCAAGAAATAAAGTGACAACTTGTGAGCACTAAACCAGCATTACTGACCTGAGTAAGAAGTTACAATATTTACACCCAAACCAAAGCACAACCCGCTCCTTTAACGTCTTAAACTAACTCACGGAGCGGCACAAGCGTCATTGCGCCGGCTTCAACTTCTGCCGCGGGGAAGACGCGTGCGTCGCTGATGGCTCCGGGCCATTGACAGCGATGTCGGTGTTTACGTCTTTTCTAGCGCGAATTTCGCGATCTACGTAAGGTTTCAGATGGTTTCGATTCTAGAACGTAAAGGCTATAGAATGTGAGTGGTAATTTTTTAATGAGTCCAGAACCGAATCACCGGGGTTTTGTTTTTTTTGGACCTGAACCGAAACGTTTTTACAAGTCCAGATCCGATCCGTACGCATCCCTACCTAGTTCACATCATGTTACTGCGAGCTCACATGTATTCCCTTCACAAGATGCACTGATGTTAACACTACCGACATTTCCCATAATCCCCAGCACTACTGTAAAACTCCCGGAGGCTTTCCATTCCAAGCTAATTTCCTTCACGCTGTTACAGTAGATTGTGTGGAAAATATCTGCCTAGAAAATACGCCACACGTCTAAACTTATTACCATCTCAGTTTGTCATCCTGAGACTTTCAGTTCAAAGTAAATGAGTTTGGTTTGGAAACATTTTCAAATACCCCCGAGCAGCGAGCTCTCGAATCCTGTTGGCAAAATATATATGTTTTGTTCACAAACACAGGTATTTATATGCAGGGAGGGTGAATCCAACAGAGAAAGAAAGGCCCTACTGCGAATTTAGGACTCGATTATACTGCACATAAACTTCAAATGCTTCAAACAATACAGTAGCAGTAGTAGTAAGGGTAGCACAAGCAAAATCTATTGGATTCCAGCTTCCCTTGAGCAATACACTAATCCATCTTGACCGTGTGGATGGTGTTTTTAGTTCGGACCATAAGAGGGCATCAAAAAAGCCACCCCTAACTTGGGACGGTCCGACCACAGCCTCGAATTTGTTGCACGTGTCCCTCAAATGCAGACGACATCCCCTCTGAATATTCTCGTAACATTCGGAACAAAATATAGAACTTTTTAGGGAGTTTAGAGCTTCGTTTGTTGACTCTGCAGAGACAAACACGCTCCGTTTCTCAGTCCTCTGTGTTATTTCCTGCCCCTTGTTTTACTCGTAAGCAGTTTTTGTTTGGACAGGAACATTTCTTGAGCTTACAATTCCGCGCGACCCTGGGTGAGCGATGAACACCAGCCCGAAGGAGAAATAGCAAGAAAAAACGGTACAACTATTAACGTAAAGCCATCTTTCAGTACCTTCCATTCCTACTCGAGATGGAAAAGCAGCCGTTATTTGCTAAATCTGCCATGTTTGCAGCAGCTTGTGAAACAGCAAAAACATCCATAGAGATACTTGACTGGACATACAAAACAATATATGTGTTTTTAAAGGAATGAAAAGAATTGTGGAAGAAGCTGCTGTGTCACGACTGGTAAAAACATTGCATTTGTTTCAGTTTAGTGTTCTGCGTCTTAAAATCTCCATTGATTCAACATTAGGCTAACTGAAGAGTCAATGAGGTGTGACGACACAATCACGAGCTCCATCCGACATTCATTTACAGTACAGTTTTGCATCACCGTAGTGTCTTCATCTCTGGGCGCTACGGCGTTCAAAACGACACACGCTTTAACTTGCATTGACGAACACCGACGCTGTAATGATTGACAAGTTTATAAGGTGTGGTTGACTCGTTTTCTAATTAATATGCTCGGATCTCTTGGGAAATCAGGAATCACAAGGAAGCTATATAAATGTGTTACTTGTGACAATGGTGGGAAATACAGAACAAAAGGCAGGGAGCAGAAATAATGCGCATTAATATTTGATCTACTCATTATGTCTGAAACGGTGTGTGCGGAATTCAATGAAGAACAGAAACACGTGTGAAAAACTGAAGACTGGCAGAGGATTAAGGGTGTGGTGGCTTAATTTTCTTTCTAAACCTCTTTGGTGGAGAGCTTTGAACAATTACACTACATACGGACGCTGCTTTAAAAGGATTTCAGTGAGTTGTTCTCGTGCTACAATCTGTAGTTGATTAAAGAACCACACAGTGAGTTATTTAAACCTCTTCTTAAGCAGAACCTCCGTCACGGTTCCAGCAGCAGTTCATTTCAACACTTCAGTCGACGCGATCACATTTTTGATTGGCGCCCACCTCCTCCTATCCACTTCTCTTACTCACTTTGTTCTGGATGTGGCTATTGGCTCCGGCATTCATTAAGTGGATTAAATATGGACTTCTATTCTAATAACTCCAATAACGCCTCCAGACCGTAAGCGAGCCCTTCCGTTTACCACTGCTGCATTGATCCTTCATTTGAGTTCACGTAAGTTGCTTTCATCAGTTCAAATCGCGGCCTCACTCGCTCGTGGAACATCACTTATGGAGGAGCCTGTTGTAATTTTCATGATCAAGTTTAAAGATGGATGGTGTTTTTAGTTCGGACCATAAGAGGGCATCAAAAAAGCCACCCCTAACTTGGGACGGTCCGGTCCGAACACAGCCTCAAATTTGTTGCACGTGTCCCTCAAATGCAGACGACATCCCCTCTGAATATTCTCGTAACATTCGGAACAAAATATAGAACTTTTTAGGGAGTTTAGAGCTTCGTTTGTTGACTCTGCAGAGACAAACACGCTCCGTTTCTCAGTCCTCTGTGTTATTTCCTGCCCATTTTTATACTCATAAGCTGAACGTTTCTTGAGCTTACATCTCTGGGTGTAAAATTGTACAACCATTAACGTAAAGCCGCCTTTCAGTACCTTACATTCAAAAATCGATGGATCCTGTATTTTGAATTCCTACTCGAGATGGAAAAGCAGCCTTTTTTAGCTAAAAACATCCATTGAGATGCTTTGGACATACTCGACAATATAGATTTTTTTAAGTAATGAAAAGAGTCGTGGAAGAAGCTGCTGTGTCATTACTGGTAAAAACATCGATACAACGGTATACACGTTAGCTTGAATTCTTGACATGCCATTTGTTTCTATTTCTACATTCATATTCAAATGGATAAATTGTGCGCTAGTGTCTCGTGTACGAGGCCAATTGCACCAAATCACTAAATACAAGAGAGTTAATGAGACCGTCCTTTCTCCCTTCTCGCTCTCCTCACCCGGCCTCGTGTGTCATGTCCTGTGCTTCTGAACTGACTGTTAGATCAATACAGGACTAAAGAGGCCGTGCGCTGCAGAGGTGCTTAATTGGAGAGGGGCTCTGTGTAGAAATAAAAGAGGAACCAGGGAGAGTGATAATGGGAAATGGTCTTTTTCCTCAACTTTCTTGCTCTATCTTAGTGTTTTTATTTAGTAGTTTAGTAGCAGCAGCAGTTGTAACGCTATATGGACAAATCGGTTAAATAATCGATGTTCTTGCCGAGCATCACCAGTCTCACTCATACACCTTCTACTTAGTGTCTTGCCGAAGGACATAACAGTAGTATACAATCTTAGGGTGGTTGAATTAAACTGGTAACTTTCTGGTTATAGGGCGACTTGCTCTACCGCGTTGTTGTTGTTGTTGTTGTTGTTGTTGTCAACTGGCTTTGTTAAGAGGATGATTACGAAGATGTTTGGGGACATGTTGCATTCTCGTGTGTGTCCAGCTGGTGTTTTGTGTGCATGAAATCACTGCTCGTCCAGATGTTCCTGCAGTCTGGACTCACCGCTTTTACAGGAGTTTCCCCACTGCATTGCATACTCAAGAAAAAAAGGAGATTTACAGGAAGAATTATACTTTACTGTGGCTGGTAATTCACTAAAGACTGTATATATTGCAGCGAGGCGAAGGTCCTCCTCCGTAGAACAGATGGTTACAGATTTTTTTTCAATTGTGTTTTAGTCCCGATTTATTTATTGTCTCATTAGCCAGTTTTTTCCTTGGTCATTGTAGGTTTGATTTATTAGATAAAAGCATTTAAAGCATTTAAAGCAGGCATGTCCAAACTAGGGCCTGGGGGCCAAATGCGGCCCTCAGACCAATCTTTGTTGGCCCTCCAGCTTCCTGCTATGATGGCCCAAACAACAAAAAGTAGCACTTTTTACTGTGAAATTGGGAAAATTCAGGCATATTGATGTTATACAACCTATTATTAATGTTCCAAGTCTAATTAAAGGTGTGGAGGCTTGGAATATGCCAAACTGTGGAACATTCCAGGCAAAGTAATGACATTTCCACAGAGCAGGTCCCCCACCAGGTCAAGTCATGTCAGTACCATGGAAAATATCCAATGTGCCCTTGAAATTATCACATTTCTCCCTGAGCCCTCCTTTTCCATGGGTTTCAGCCACGTGACTTATTTGTTTTAACCGCCATGTTGAAGATGTCACTGAATGCTTTTGCCTCTTTGCTGTTAGCCCTGAAAAACTTTCTTCAAGAAGACAGAAGTTATGGGTTTAGATACAAAACAAACTTTTGAGAACATTTACATCTCAACTTCCTCATCCACAATCCCTCTGCACCGGACAGGCCCTCCGCACCGGACAAGCCCTCCGCACCGGACAGGCCCTCCGCACCGGACAGGCCCTCCGCACCGGACAGGCCCTCCGCACCGGACAGGCCCTCCGCACCGGACAGGCCCTCCGCACCGGACAGGCCCTCCGCACCGGAGGACAGGCCCTCCGCACCGGACAAGCCCTCCGCACCGGACAGGCCCTCCGCACCGGACAGGCCCTCCGCACCGGACAAGCCCTCCGCACCGGACAAGCCCTCCGCACCGGACAAGCCCTCCGCATCGGACAGGCCGCACCGGACAAGCCCTCAAAGCTTTCAAGAGCATGGACTTTGTGTGGGCTAGTGACTTTCTGATCCTAAAATATAACACGTGAACAGTTGGAAATTAAGCTTGTTAAAACTGTCTGCAAGTAGGCTAAGGTGTGTTAGCATAGCCACGCAATAATATGTAAACTAGCATTAGCCAGCTGCTAACTACCTGAAACAAACAGCTCTCAACCTCAGTCTGGAGTTATTTCTGTAAGTCCACTGGTCTATTTTGACCACAGTCATACATTTCTGGTGACAAACAGGGTCTTTACAGAAAAGAGTGGTTGGCGCAGCCTTTTCTATGTGGAGTTTGCATGTTCTCCGTGTCTGTGTCGGTCCAGGTGCTCCGATTTACCCTACCACTAAAAACATGCACCTGAAAAAGAGATGCTACATCTCATTGGCACTTAATAAAATCAGTCTGCTCAGGTGGAAATTAGCACTTGAGTACAACCTGGTGCAAAGCATCTCTCCTGTTAAGTTGTGCACTGTCTCTGTCTCAATAAATAATAAAATAACAAAAAATCACAGCCCACAGTGCAGCATGCAACTTTTGACCTCAAGATGGCAGTAGCAAGTGTGATACTATGAATAAATACTCTATGTGTCTGTAGAAGTGTAGATTAATATATTAATTGCTTTCAAGCTATAAACTGAGTCAAAACAAATTATTTTGTTTTGTGGCATGTTTTCTAACCTCCAAAACAGCCATTTGGTGCAGTCCACACATGGACAGAGCGGAAGAACCATTTATCGTTGTCTGTCTATCCCCTTATTGTTGAGATAATCTCACAGTTCACTCAGGGGAGGACCGTGATTGCCAGACGCTGCAGCCCAAAAACAAATTAAAGCTGTAGGCCCAGGGCTCATTTAGATATTAAATGCAGCCCAGATGAGTTCAACATTAGAGTGTGATTATCCACAGGAATTTAAAGTTCATCAGATCTGAATGGAAATAAGGTTCAATAATAGGGTTCGTGTGATTTACCAGTATCAGTACTAGTTTTCTAGTTGTAGAAGTAAAAGTAAAAGTGCAGCAGCAGCAGCAGTAACAGTAGTAACAGTAGTAGTAGTAGTCGTAGTAGTAATAGTAATAGTAAGTCGAAGTAGAAGTAGTAGTAGAGTTGGGCAACAAACTGACTGTGAATAAGCCTTTTTCCTTTAAAAGTCTCTTTGGTCACCTGCATCAACACAGGATGCATTTACATTTCTTTCCTTAAAAAAGCTGTTTTTGAGTCCATTTATTGAGGACATTAATTGTTGTGAGATGAGTTGAAGTGTCCTTCCAACTGCCATTGTCAAAAAAGCAAGCAAATCTCTACACAGTCAAAACCTGCAGAATGGACAGAGGGCCTGTATCTAACAATTATTATTTAAAACTAAATAGTGAATATTTTGAATTGGTAAAAATCCAAAATGATACAAATAACAGTAAGCTGAAACCAATGGACATTCAAGGTGGCTGAAGACACAGCAGTAGTGTCACAGGTCAGAGCCTGGAACCATCAACCCTCAGCCACTGCTTCTTATATAATGCATATAATAGTCCTCCGTGAATTTGAATGCGACGGTGCGGATCGGAAAACACCCCTCGTTCTCAGAGAGGCTGAGCAGGAGGAAATGTCACTACGGTGTGGGAGGAGGTGTGTAGGTTTAGTTCGCCTGGGGCTCAGAATGTCACCGCTCTGGAGACGACAGACGAGGGGTGCAGGAGGAGAGGTGAGGTGTACCCCCCAGCTCAAGTCCTGTCAGGGGAAACCAGACATCACAGACTCTTTATAAGGTCAGAACTGAATGTCACTCACTGATTATTAAACAACAGCCCAGTGGAAAGTCATGAACAAGTGTAGATGGATAGAAGATAGTTTTATAATGGTATTTCAGATTTCCAATATGCCGGAAGCGTGATTAGGACAATAGATTCTATTTACTTTCTAGTTTTAATACATTTCAACTTTTTTTTTTTTACCGTTAACCTCATTTTTACATTTATCACTTCTACTGCAACTATATCAGTCTGATAAATATGCTAAATAGTGACAGTTGTTTACGCACTACATGAAAGTTGTTGGCTTGATTCCCAAAACCAGCGATTTGTATATTTGTACTTCAAAGTGTGATGGATTAAAAAAAGGTCACTCCATGAATGATGAATGCTGTTTTCAAGCTTAACATTCGGGAAGTCACTAACAATGATTTTAGTTATGGATCGACTTGTCAAATGATTAATTCTATTGTACATTGAGATATTTTAGCCACATTTAAAACCAAATAAAGGTTTAAATAATATTTAAACCTTTATTTGGTTTTAAACTTGGCTAAAATGGTGAAGCCTTCAAGTCAGAGAATATTCATAAATATGTGTGATTATTAAAAAAAAATCTGAAATTGTTTATTCAATTTGGACATTTTCTATTTAATAATACCGCTGTCTTTGTTATAAATGTCTTTTTAGAGTCAGTATATTCCAGACAACCAATATTCTATTGCTTTATTGACTTATTATGATAAATACATACAATACAAATGTGTTGTACAAAAGGCAAGGGCAGCGAGTGTCCGGAAAGACTATGCACTACTGGTCTGTGGCGGTGGAGTGATGGTGGTCCGGAGCTTATGGAGCAGAGCTGAGGCCAGTTCCCCGAGGGTAGAGGACAAGGTGCGGGGGAAGAACAGGCTTAAACACACTGAGCTATAACAGAGTCTGCGTAAATCCTGGACCAGTGGGACCAGTGGGACCAGTGAGACCAGTGGACTTACAAATCCACACTGAGAACCGACTGTGGAAGCAGGAACGGACCAGGATTAGACCAGGACTACGACTGACACACACACACACACACACACCGGAATACTGATTAGAACTGGGGATGTTCTCGCTGCTATCTTGTTGCTATGTTACAGGTTCACAAACAATAACATTTATATTATCACAGAAGTTTAAGTTATTGGTGAAGGGATGAAACCTGTTCAGCAAAGGTAGTAGTGGAAAACATAGGCTCATAAATAATCCTATAGTAACTCAGACCAAAAATAACTACTACAACGTTTTATCTGCAGTGAGATTAAGGTTTACCTCATCCATCAATGCCACAACACACAATACAGGAGGAACATGTGATCCTCATTCAGCTCCGAGCGCTGAATTCACTCTCACTGATGAGCGTTCATGGCATTATTTATAACTAGCAGGAAAGGCTTACAAAAGTAAATTATACATTGATATGTACAGTGTGGGACAGAAAGGGCAGCTGTGGTCGACTTCTCATCAACGCCAGAGGAGTTTCATCATGAGTTTGTTTAGTTTTACAAAGCTGAGGCTAAAGTCCTGTGCAAAACAAGTTTATAATTGTTGAAAATTGTCTCCAACCGGTCATTGAAATTATGAGAACATTATTATATCACGGGTGAATCAAAGGGATAGAATGGGCAATAGGGTATGTTTGTTTTTGCATGCAGATGTGGTTCTATAATAAAAAGGTCGCAATTCAACTGACTCGTTTCAGGGAACAGACAAATAACGTTCTCCAGTTAAGAAGACAAATTACACTTTAGACATTAATAAGTCAAACTGATAGTTAAACATAAAACATCTATATTCTATCATTGCTACTACTATTATTCATTGTTGTGTGCTGCACATTAATGCCAAAGAAAGTTCCTAGTTTGTGAATTCTGTTCACTGACAAATGGCGAAAAACCACTCTCTGATTCTTATTTTTCCAAAGTTCTCCCAAAGTTTAAGTGCAGAGTTCAGCCAAAGCAGATTCGCAATCAGTGAAGCCGCAAATCACTGAACCGAGCATCAAAACTTCAGTCCGCCGTGTTCATCCCAGTGTCGCCCAGTTTTAAATCCAAACAATGGTGACAAACGTTCATAATCCAAACCAGCTATAAGTTGGCTCTGTGGCCGTGCAAACTTTGGCACTGAGCATTTCTTTACATTTGACCTCACTTCTTCAAAAATACAGATAGGCCTGTCATAAGAATATCATTAGTTACTCACAGTTTTAGCTAAAGTAACCACATATAATTGTAGAAAAGGGGTATATGTTGTTGAAAGTGGTGAAACATGAAGAGAGGGACTTTGGACATTTACACATTAACCAATGAACTGTAGTTTTATCAGTTGTATCATCAGGTTGGAAAAGCAACATGCCAACATTACAGCCCTGAAAGCCTGTACACCCAAAAAGTCTACAGCGAGAAAAACAACCATATGATCATGCTTTTTTACTGCAAATCTCATGTGAAAAGAGACAATTGATTACCCTCTTTTTTTTCTATAAACGTTCATGTCTGGATCACATTTCACACACATAACAACATGCGCACAAGTTATTTTACCCCTGCTGAGTGACAAAATCAAACCTTATTTCACTGAGACCTTTAGGCTACGGACCTGTGTGCGATCTTTCCACAACATGCATGGATTTGATTGCTTCACTAATAGAATTGTAACAGTAGAGAGTAAATAAATAACATGTGATGGTGGTAATCAGTTCCTGTTAAGAATCACCGTAACAAATTATTGACAAGAATAAAAGGCAAACCTAAAATGATCCCAAAAGGCAAACTCCAGACTACAATCTCCACCCTGACAAACACATAACTGCCTAATTTCATTACATTATAATCACACACACAAACTACCAACCCTCAGTACATAATGGGGTTTCAAATGACATGTCGGCATTTTCTTGTCTGACTTGCTTTTTTGGACGTAATGACAATCCTTTTAAACATAATCAATCAAAGTCTTGGCCTTTCCGCACACAATGGAGCCGGATGGAGCCTGGCTAATGTCACACCTGGGTTATTATGTCCTCATCTGCCTTCATCCATTACAGCGGCCCATACAAACGTCAGTCGCTCTGCTCTCACTCTCTCTGATGCGGAGGTAAAGTCGATGCTCGGATAATGATGCTTCTCCCTGCGATGACCTTTCCATACAACAGGAGACGCACAGGCACAGCGGAACCACAAGTCACTGTCAGCGGGGAAAATGTTATCATAAGGGGATCAGGGAAAAAAATAATCCAGCAGATTGTATGTTGTTCTTGGCTACGTGTGCTTACATGCGCACCAGTGATCTGACCATTATCCGATTTCTGGAGTTATCACAGATATCACGTCTTGTTACTTCTGATGGATCAATTAGTGATGATTGTCCATTCTTTCACTGTCTCATATACATCGATTGTGCTGCTGAGTATTTAGAAAGTGAAATTATTCTCCTACATTTTATAGCCTGAAAACTGTGCTACCCTTAATTGGCACACTTGCACATTTGTAAACAAACTTTATTCCAAAAAGAATAATACTTCTATTCAGGCTATTCAGTTTTACTTTTTTATATTTGAAACACGTTCCATGGAATGTGTTATTCTCGAGGATGCTGTGAAAAGCAACACCAGTCGACTGGACTCTAATCAAATTAAGAAGAGAAGGTAAAATCTTCCACACACTGGATGTCTGTAGTAGTACCTTCTTAAAGTTCCACAGTATGGCAGTAAAGTTATCTCCAGAGACTCAAGCAGACAACTCCACCAGTCCAAGCTACAGGTCAGATCTGTGGAAAGGCAACCTCGCTCACAATAACAATGAATGGTTTTCAAGGGTTTTTGTGCAAAAAAAAATATTGATAGAATAAATGCAAGATAGATCAATTTAATGTCTTCATTGGAATTAGTTATGGCTGCACGTGGTGCGCTGACACAGTAAATTATGCATTTATACATTTACTCTGGGACAGAAAGGGCAGCTCTGGTCGACTACTCATTAGCACGAGTGGAGTATTTCATCATGGAGTTCATGGAATTTTATGAGCTGAAGCTAAACTCCAGAGCAAAACAGGTTTATAATTGTAGGAAAATGTCTCCAACAGATCAATGTAATTGTGAGGATTTTACTTTATCTGATCTAGTGTCGCAATACGGTGTATTGCTGTTCAGGATTAATAAGTATTCCAATACTTTACCCACAACTAATAAAAATGAATTGATTTTTATTACCAAGTTATTGTTCAATATTATTATGAACTGCGTAACTTTACCCAGATTGTATTTAAATAGAAGGCACAAGTCAAGATTCCAAAAGTGATAAACGAACAGTACAACAGTCTGGCATTTGTGAACGTGCAGATGCACATTAATGACTGATAAAACCACATGAAAGTAGATTTTACAATATTTGATCATGTCATAGTGTTTGTCAGATAGTAGTTAGTATACTCTCGCCTGCAGTCACTAAGTCATGTCACTATAACAGCAAAAGCAGTGACGCAGCTTTATTATAAACAAGATGTGATTAAAAATATTGCAATACAATACAACAAAATCACATGACTTCACATGATGTGCAGAAATGCAGTCAAGATGTCATATTTGTGGATTTATATTTTGGAGTTTTCTTTTAAAAACTGTGAATCTCCAATAGAGTTACAAAGGCTGTGCCCACCATCTGAGATGTTGACATCACCAAATTCAAGAATATGAACACAACCCATTATAACATAGTTTTGCATGCGCACATAGTTCTATAAAAAAAAAGGCACATCATGCAAATTAAGATACGTTTAATGTCTTACTGTCGACATTCCAGGCAAGACGATAACGAGAGACATGTGCGTGATCCTCTATCATATTTATACTGCACCTTTAAAGTTTTATTTGCATACAGAATTTCATATCTTCGGAGTTCACACCAGCCAGGCCTTGTTCTCCCTCCCTCCGCGTGTCTTTATCGGATTATGATCACATTTAAAAGGAGACAGTGATAATGATAATCCACTTAATCAGAGAGACAACAGCGAGGTCTGCCTGAGTCTCTTTGGTCTGACTCTAAATGGCAGCTAAGCCATAAAGAGGATTAACACAGATTAGTCATAATTCTGTGACTACAGCAGGTTATGGGCCAATGAAAGGTGAGTGGAGACTGTAGACACTAATTGTTTTTATGGGAACACAAATACAAGCTCAAAAGTCCCAGTTCAGGTTGGTTTGATGAAGGGCTGTTCATTAGCAAAGAAGATTAGCAAAATTAGCAAAATGCAAATCGCCAAGGCTTTTTATTTGAGTAACATAAATATTGTGTCTTAAACGTGGATACACCCTGGACAGGGGCCAGCTCATCACAGGATTAAAACACAGATACATAGACATACATTAATTCACTAGGGGCGATTTACGGTTGCCAATTTACCTAAAACATGCATGTGTTTGGATGGGTGGTGGAAGGAAGAAAATGTCTGGCCCAGGAATTGAACCCATAATCTCCTTATTGGGAGGTGAGAGCTCTAACTGCTCTGCCACCACACACAGCGCTCTGTTCAGAAATGGACCTGTTCAGAAATGCAGATACTAATTTGAGCAAGTATTTATAAATAAATAAATAAAAAACTATTTCTGAGCAGTCTTAGAATTTTCTTGATTTATCTTGGTTTATAAAAAAGTACAATTATTTTGTGTTGAAAATGTTAGTCTATTGTTTAATATCTGGACTTTGACATTAAAAAAAAACATTTTATTATAATCATCAATATGGTATCAAAACTGTAACTCAGAATAGCGTATATTCCTAATCAAAATCAAGTTTGAATCTCGTGGCAACACTGAACAAATGTGTTTTCACCCTGGTTTTGAACATGGATAAAGAGAGGTCAGGTGGTCAGTATGGCATTACAGTTATCTATTGTCATGGAGACAAGTGGGTGGTCAAACAGGCCAGGACACATGTCAGAGAGTGATCTATCAAGAGATGAGCCTGGCATTTTAAACAATACATCCATCCATTATGAAATCTATGCAAGACAGATATGATTAATGCTATATCCATGTAGACGAGCAGGTAGTGACCTTTAATGCTGCTGGCTCGGCTTTAAATGTGATCTCTGAAAAGAATCCTATCAAAACAAAATCACTCATCAAAATTGCAAATCTTGTAAGAAAAATCATTCTAATTCCAAAACCATTCAGTCCTTGTTTGATGAAAGAATTTGCAATAATAAATAGCAGGATGTTTTTGACAAGAGAACGTAATATTTTGATCAAATACAACTTTGTAAAAGTATTGTAATGTCATTAATTTAAACAGATAGTGGTGCAGATCTCTAGCAAAGTAACAGTGAGCTGAATGGGATTTTCAAATGTTCATTTTTCTTTTGACTGAATATTGTTGAACAGGACGTATAACTCTCCTTGTTGAGTGTGTTGACAAAAGGCTGAAGTGATCGGCGCGGTGGGTTGGAATGTGGTGTGCATTCATAATCTGATTAAAATTAAGAAACTTGCTGAAGAAATACTCAAAATAACTTCCTCCATTAAAATAAAAGTTCTTTGTTTATTCTTATAACAAAAAAAACTTGCGCTACACTGTGTTTTGTGGATGTTGCATGTCCCCAGTGCAGGGCCGGCCCAGCCTATAAGCGAACTAAGCAGCCGCGTAGGGCCCCGAGGCGTTAATAGGGCCCCTAATCTGGCAACCCGTCTTATGCGAAGTGCAAGCGCAGCGTGCGCCACTAGTGTAGTAGCGCTGCTGGCACGGCAGCGCACACAGCGGTAACATGACGCACAAACCGCATTTATTTGTAATGACAATCTGGCAACCGAGACACCAAACCTGCGCTGATTGGGCAACTTCATTGTGCGCGAGGAGCTCGAGAGCAAAACATAAACACAACAGAACGTGGTGCCTGCGTGGTCATCATGTCCAGAGGAATATATCTCCTGGTGCCGAAAAACGAAAGAAGAAACTTCTTGACGATGTAAAGAAACTGCAAACTCAACAACACTCTCCAGGTATTGAACTTATCTTACAAAGAGACGGTTAATGCTGCTGTTTGAAACAACACGATTCTGTCACGTTAGTTCGCTCAGGCTGGAGGCGACGAGAGCTCTGCCCCGCGCACAATAATATGTGTCTGAATGAAAGATATTAAACTTAACATTTACACCAGCCCGGTAGTGTTAGCTGCAGGTGAGGCCGGTGAGGGGCGTCTATGGCCCGGGTCACTAAGAGGCGGAGATCCGGTCCGGACGAGCGCCGTCTCGTCCAGAACCTCTGACGTGAGACTTTGGAGTGAACAGTGTGCGGCCCCTGTCCCGGGCCCCTGTCCCCTGTCCCGGGCCCCTGTCCCGGGCCCCTGTGCAGCCTCAGTTAGAGATGAGCGGGTTTGAGTTTGCGTCCCCTCTCTCTCACATCACCATGTGTGAGATCAATCGTGACTCATGATGTCTGTTTTACTTTGACTTCTTAAAGTGCAATAAGAGGAACGTAAAGGTTTATGCACGTAAGGTCCATCAGCCAATCACATCGCAGCATTGTTTCATGCAGGAGTCCAGTGTGTGATGTTCTGATCAGAACAAACATTTATATTGTAATTAACTTTTGATAGAGCAATAAAACTTTTCAATTTATTTAAAAAGCATCATTAGACTATTTGTTATAAATTATAATAAACTGATAGTGAAAAATAACCAGACATATAATGATTACGTCTGTTATAGAATAATACTATATATTTTTATACAAAAGTGGCAAAGTTGCAGAAACAGTCTCTTCACTATAGCGAGGTTTGGACCTTCACTTCTCGTTCTGTTCATTCTCTGGGAATAACATGTTTGCACTGTTTTATCAGTGTTAATTGTTAATCAAGCAATGCTTATGCCATTTGTTTAATTTAATATAACTTGTTTTGTCACTTTGGCAAGAAGGAACAGTTGGGAGCTGTAAAAGATAAATTAGTAAGGATAACTAATACTTTTACATTTTCAGTTAAAATGAATCAATTTGATCATAATTGTTTTTCATAGCCAATATTGTATTGAGTAATTAAGTACACTAATGTATTAATAACTGGCTTTAATCATTTTCTCCTGGCACAGTTTTATCACATCATCATTTTATAGCATTACAACCTCAACATTTTACTCTTACTTTAGTGTGCTAATATGTCTGTAGACCCTTAACGCCCACAAATACGCCCAAAAACATATCTGGGACGTGTGTTATTTGTACAGGGAGTAGAGGTGATGTCAGCGGAATACCAAGTTACATTGTGGGATTTAAGTTATCAATATTTGAGCTTGTGAGGTGTTGAGAATAAACTAACTGGATGCCCTGGAGTTTTGGTGCGCTTTGTTTGCGTTGAAAAAAGTTCCCATGTGTGAATTGTTTACTGACAATGACAATAAAACTGATTCTGATAACGTGGTGAGGGGCCCCCAAATTTTTTTTCGCTTAGGGCCCCCTGAAGGCTTGGGCCGGCCCTGCCCCAGTGGAGTCACAATGAACAACGCTGCCTGTTCTGCAAAATATTGACTTCAGCAAATGGAAATGCAAATAATAATGAACTCCCCATAGCACAATGTAGCGTCAATGCAACACATGGAACATAAAATGCGTAAAATCGGACATGTCTACCTTTATCTACCTTCTAAATGAGCTTGCTGAAGAGATCAAGATGGTCAACAAAAGCAGTAATAGTCTGGGGACCAGTACAGCTGCCTCTGGTGCTACGTGCAAATATCAATTTAGAGCATAATGTATTCATGTTTTGGTCCTCCTTTAGCTAAATCGTTATTTAAAACTACCTTACAGAACATAGTGTACCCTTTGTCTTTGTTGTTAGGCCCGAGCCCCAGCAGGGCGGAGGGCCTATTGCACCCGCAACGCTGCCGAAGCGTTGCAACTGTCTGACCAAACATGCGGGCGCAGCCCGCATGTTTGGTACCCCGTCGCCTCTGGCAAGTACAGTGAACTAGCCCATGCCGAAGGCATGGATCATGCATACTTACTCCTGCTATGACAGAAATAGTCAACAATGAGTGAATGGGTGTAGCCCATTCACTCATTGTTGACAACAGCAGTGCGAAGCGCTGCATTCCTCCAAAATCACTCCTGGCATCGTCCCGTACGCGAGAATCCATGCCGCAGGCATGGGCCATGCTTGTATCTGCTCAAATCAATGGAAGTCTATGGGGAGTGGGTGGGGCACCCCGACGGGAAAGGGAGTGACGAGCGCGTAAGCGCTCGTAATGATGATTCCACCCCATGGCGGCATCGGGAAGGCTTAGAGCTTTCAAACGATGTATAATTTGTTGTTATAGTGGAAACGGCTATATTGTTTTTGCTAAAAATATTATTATTAGGCCCGAGCGCCACAAGCTGGCGAGAGGCCTATTAATCTCGTAAGGCCGTGCGAAGCACGGCTGCGAAAGTGCGGACGTAGTGCGCACGAAATCGAGCGCGAAGCGCTCGCCCACTTCCAAACACTCACTAACGCACTCCTCCACTCATGCACGCCCCGTGCATACTAATTAGTAGTAGGAAAATGGAACATTACCGTTGTAAACGGGCGAAGCCCGTGCAAAAGTACGCACTAAACGAGCACTTTACATTGAGATGACGGCCGCGAAGCGGTCGTCATCCCCATATAAAATTAACGAAAGTACCCATCAGTGACCAGGGACCCACACCATGAGGTAGGAAAGCGCTCGCGCTTTCCGAAAATGTATAGTTTATGATATTTGAAAAATGGGAAACATTGTTTTCGCATCGGAATATTATTCTTTCTTCTTTCTTTCTTCTCGGGACCAACCCCCCTATTTTTCACCCAGTGAACATTGACGAAAAGTCACAAAAATTTGCACACCTCTAAAAATCGTGCCTCTCTACATTCTGGCTATTTCCCTTTTCTAAAATAAAAAAATTGGCGCGTCAGCGCCCCCAAATGTACCAAAAATGCATTGAGAGATGGGAAATGACCCAAAAAAAATCTGATCGTAGAATCATGAAATTTGGCGCAGAGGTAGATGGTGACAAGAGAAGTAAAAAATATTATTACGGCAACGCCGTCCGCCCAACCAAATGTCGGCCATATTGCTTCAAAAATGGCTAAACATGACTTCGGAGTTTTTCCAAACGTCGTACTTTTACGAACTCCTCCCAGGGCGTTGGCCCTAAAAAGCTGAAATTTGGTGAAAATGCTACTGAGGAGTGGGACATCAAAAGCTATCCAAATTACATTGATACCTCTCACGGTCTCTGTGCGGCGAAGCCGCAAACTGTAGCAAGAATTTCAGAAATCTCCCAAATTTAACATTTCTGCCGTTTGCGCAGATAAAGTCCGAATTGCGTCAAATTAGAATCAGTTGTTAAACTCTTTGCCCTAAACCTACTTGAAGTGAAATAAATTAATTTGGAGCGCGTAAGCGCTCGTAATGATGATTCCACCCCATGGCGGCATGGGGAAGGCTTAGAGCTTTCAAACGATGTATAATTTGTTGTTATAGTGGAAACGGCTATATTGTTTTTGCTAAAAATATTATTTTTTTTTTTTTTGTTCTTCATCTGCGCTTTGAGCTCTAATTTGACCCCCTGAACATGCTCAAAAACTCACCAAACTTTGCCCAAAATTCAGAATCGGCGAAAAATTTTGTTTTTTCTGGGCCATTTTTTTTTGGTAAAAAATGGCGCGACAGCGCCACCGACAAAAGTCAAAATACATTGCGCCTATGGGAGACGCCCTGAGGTCAACTTTGTCGTAAAGCTACGAAATTCGGAACACGCATTCCTCTCGTGAGGACAAAAAAAAAATATTATTGTAGCCACGCCCCCAGACTTACCCTATGCCCGCCATCTTCCTTTGAAAATGAAAACACGCTGTGTTAGCCATTTTGTTCACGTCAAACTTTGACGAACTCCTCCTAGGGCGTTTTGCCCACCGACTTCAAAATCGGCGTACGTCCTCTGGACAAGTGGGGCATCTAAAGTTATCCAATTTTTTGAGATACCTTTTACGGTCTGTGTGCGGCGCAGCCGCAAAGTTGGACAACTTATTTTGGAATATTGCCGATCTAAAAATAGCTCCCATTTGATCAAAACCAGTCCGATTAGGACCAAATTTGAATCAGTTGTTAAACTTTCTTGTTTGGACCAGTTTATGATGACAAAATTGAAATGGGCGCGATAGCGCCCCCTACAGAGTGACCTTTAAATTAACATTGAAGGTCAAAAATTAGTTTTACCAAAATTGTCTAAACTTTACCCAAAATTCTATTTTGCCATCCCGATCACAAAAGCCAATCACAAAAATGCCTACATTTTTACGGCGTAGTCGTAGCGATGACAGAAACCTCCCATGTTATCCCTATGGGAAAACCACAAAATCTCTCAAATTACCACATTTTTATGTTTTACACTTTAACGAAGTCCTCCAAGTGCGTTTTGCCCACCGACCTCAAAATCGGTGTACGTCCTCTAGACAAGTGGGGCATCTAAAGTTATCCAAATTTTAAGGATAGCTTTTACGGTCTCTATGCGACGGAGCCGCAAACGTTTCCCAGAATTCTGACAATTTGGCCTTTAGAGTGGCCTATAAACAATAGAGTTTTTCCAAATGACATGATATTTTGAACAAAATTCTAATTTGCCATCCTGATCATACAAGTATGAGAGCCAAAGTCATATTTTGTACGGCGTAACCGTAGCGATGACAGAAACATCCCATGTTATCCTTATGGGAAAATCGCAGAATCGCTCAAATCACCACATTTTTACGCTTCACACTTTAATGAACTCCTCCTAGGGCGATAGCCTGATCAAGTTCATATTTGGAGAATATCATCTACACAAGCGGGGCATCAAAACATATCCATATTTTGATTCTAAGTGCTACGGTCTCTGTGTGGCGGACCCGCAAATATATGTCACAAATGGGAAAACAGCGAAATCTCTAAAATGACCACATTTTTACGCTTCACACTTTAACAAACTCCTCCTAGTGCGTTTGGACCACCAATCTCAAAATCGGTGTACCTCCTCTAGACAAGTGGAGCATCTAAAGTTATTCAAATTTTATGGATAACATTTACGGTCTCTGTGCAGCTGAGCCGCAAACTTTTCGCAGAATTTGGACTATTTGGCCTTCAGAGTGGCCTATAAACAAGAGTTTTTCCAAATGACATGACATTTTGCACACAATTCTCATTTGCCATCCCCAAATTAAAAGTATGGGAGCCAAAGTCATATTTGGTAAAGCGTAGCCGTAGCGATGACAGAAACATCCCATGTTATCCCTATGGGGAAACCGCAAAATCTCTAAAATGACCACATTTTTACGCTTCACACTTTAACAAACTCCTCCTAGGGCAAAAGCCCGATCAAGTTCATATTTGGGGAATATCATCTACTCAAGCGGGGCATCAAAACCTATCCATATTTTGATTCTAAGTGCTACAGTCTCTGTGTGGCGGACCCGCAAATATATGTCAGAAATGGGAAACAGCGAAATCTCTAAAATGACCACATTTTTACGCTTCACACTTTAACAAACTCCTCCTAGGGCGATTGTCCGATCAAGCTCATATTTGGGGGAAATCATCTACACAAACGGGGCATCAAAATTTAGTCATATTTTGATTTTAAGTGGTACGGTCTCTGTGCCGTGGAGCTGCAAATATACTGTCACAAATGGGAAAACGCCACATCTTTGAAATGTTCAAATTTATGCTTCACACTTTAACAAACTCCTCCGTGGGCAATAGCCCAATCAAGCTTTACTTTGGGAAATATCATCTACACAAGCGGCATCAAAAGTTATCCATATTTTTATTCCAAGTGCTACGGTCTCTGTGCGGCGGCGCTGCAAATTTGACTGACACTTGTGTTGATTTGCACTGGATTGGCCATGTCCAATGTGTCGCCGTCTGTCAAGTTCTTTTTTAATTCAACACACAATAAGGGCGCCATCTTTATCAAGTCGAAAGCGCAGAGTCGGAAGGCCGGCGGCCCGCGAGGGCCGTTGGATGCCGCTTGCGGCTTTAATTTTCTTGTTCTTCTTCAGCGCTTTGAGCTCTAATTTGACCCCCTGAACATGCTCAAAAACTCACCAAACTTTGCCCAAAATTCAGAATCGGCGAAAAATTTGATTTTTTCTGGGCCATTTTTTCTTTCGTTAAAAAATGGCGCGACAGCGCCACCGACAAAAGTCAAAATACATTGCGCCTATGGGAGACGCCCTGAGGTCCTCCAAGTGCGTTTTGCCCACCGACCTCAAAATCGGTGTACGTCCTCTAGACAAGTGGGGCATCTAAAGTTATCCAAATTTTAAGGATAGCTTTTACGGTCTCTATGCGACGGAGCCGCAAACGTTTCCCAGAATTCTGACAATTTGGCCTTTAGAGTGGCCTATAAACAATAGAGTTTTTCCAAATGACATGATATTTTGAACAAAATTCTAATTTGCCATCCTGATCATACAAGTATGAGAGCCAAAGTCATATTTTGTACGGCGTAACCGTAGCGATGACAGAAACATCCCATGTTATCCTTATGGGAAAATCGCAGAATCGCTCAAATCACCACATTTTTACGCTTCACACTTTAATGAACTCCTCCTAGGGCGATAGCCTGATCAAGTTCATATTTGGAGAATATCATCTACACAAGCGGGGCATCAAAACATATCCATATTTTGATTCTAAGTGCTACGGTCTCTGTGTGGCGGACCCGCAAATATATGTCACAAATGGGAAAACAGCGAAATCTCTAAAATGACCACATTTTTACGCTTCACACTTTAACAAACTCCTCCTAGTGCGTTTGGACCACCAATCTCAAAATCGGTGTACCTCCTCTAGACAAGTGGAGCATCTAAAGTTATTCAAATTTTATGGATAACATTTACGGTCTCTGTGCAGCTGAGCCGCAAACTTTTCGCAGAATTTGGACTATTTGGCCTTCAGAGTGGCCTATAAACAAGAGTTTTTCCAAATGACATGACATTTTGCACACAATTCTCATTTGCCATCCCCAAATTAAAAGTATGGGAGCCAAAGTCATATTTGGTAAAGCGTAGCTTTTTAGATTTTAAGTGGTACGGTCTCTGTGCCGTGGAGCTGCAAATATACTGTCACAAATGGGAAAACGCCACATCTTTGAAATGTTCAAATTTATGCTTCACACTTTAACAAACTCCTCCGTGGGCAATAGCCCAATCAAGCTTTACTTTGGGAAATATCATCTACACAAGCGGCATCAAAAGTTATCCATATTTTTATTCCAAGTGCTACGGTCTCTGTGCGGCGGCGCTGCAAATTTGACTGACACTTGTGTTGATTTGCACTGGATTGGCCATGTCCAATGTGTCGCCGTCTGTCAAGTTCTTTTTTAATTCAACACACAATAAGGGCGCCATCTTTATCAAGTCGAAAGCGCAGAGTCGGAAGGCCGGCGGCCCGCGAGGGCCGTTGGATGCCGCTTGCGGCTTTAATTTTCTTGTTCTTCTTCAGCGCTTTGAGCTCTAATTTGACCCCCTGAACATGCTCAAAAACTCACCAAACTTTGCCCAAAATTCAGAATCGGCGAAAAATTTGATTTTTTCTGGGCCATTTTTTCTTTCGTTAAAAAATGGCGCGACAGCGCCACCGACAAAAGTCAAAATACATTGCGCCTATGGGAGACGCCCTGAGGTCCTCCAAGTGCGTTTTGCCCACCGACCTCAAAATCGGTGTACGTCCTCTAGACAAGTGGGGCATCTAAAGTTATCCAAATTTTAAGGATAGCTTTTACGGTCTCTATGCGACGTTAAAAAATGGCGCGACAGCGCCACCGACAAAAGTCAAAATACATTGCGCCTATGGGAGACGCCCTGAGGTCAACTTTGTCGTAGAGCTACGAAATTCGGAACACGCATTCCTCTCGTGAGGACAAAAAAAAAAAAATTATTGTGGCCACGCCCCCAGACTTACCCTATGCCCGCCATCTTCCTTTGAAAATGAAAACACGCTGAGTTAGCCATTTTGTTCACGTCAAACTTTGACGAACTCCTCCTAGGCCGTTTTGCCCACTGACTTCAAAATCGGCGTACGTCCTCTGGACAAGTGGGGCATCTAAAGTTATCCAATTTTTTGAGATACCTTTTACGGTCTGTGTGCGGCGCAGCCGCAAAGTTGGACAACTTATTTTGGGATATTGCAGATCTAAAAATTGCTCCCATTTGATCAAAACCAGTCCGATTAGGACCAAATTTGAATCAGTTGTTAAACTTTCTAGTTTGGACCAGTTTATGATGACAAAATTGAAATGGGCGCGATAGCGCCCCCTACAGAGTGACCTTTAAATTAACATTGAAGGTCAAAAATTAGTTTTACCAAAATGTTCTAAACTTTACCCAAAATTCTATTTTGCCGTCCCGATCAAAAAAGCCAATCAGTAAAATGTCTAAATTTTTACCGCGTAGTCGTAGCGGTGACAGAAATCTCCCATGTTATCCCTATGGGAAAACCGCAAAATCTCTCAAATTACCACATTTTTATGTTTTACACTTTAACAAACTCCTCCTAGTGCGTTTTTCCCACCGACCTCAAAATCGGTGTACGTCCTCTAGACAAGTGGTGCATTTAAAGTTATCCAAATTTTAAGGATTACTTTACCGGTCTCCGTGCGACGGAGCCGCAAACGTTTCCCAGAATTCTGACTATTTGGCCTTCAGAGTGGCCTATAAACAATAGAGTTTTTCCAAATGACATGATATTTTGCACAAAATTCTAATTTGCCATCCTGATCATACAAGTATGAGAGCCAAAGTCATATTTTGTACGGCGTAACCGTAGCGATGACAGAAACATCCCATGATATCCTTATGGGAAAATCGCTCAAATCACCACATTTTTACGCTTCACACTTTAACAAACTCCTCCTAGGGCGATTGTCCGATCAAGCTCATATTTGGGGGAAATCATCTACACAAGCGGGGCATTAAAAGTTATTCATATTTTGATTTTAAGTGCTACGGTCTCTGTGCCGTGGAGCTGCAAATATACTGTCACAAATGGGAAAATGCCAAATCTTTGAAATGTTCAAATTCATGCTTCACACTTTAACAAACTCCTCCGTGGGCAATAGCCCGATCAAGCTTTACTTTGGGAAATATCATCTACACAAGCGGGGCATCAAAAGTTATCCATATTTATATTCTAAGTGCTACGGTCTCTGTGCGGCGGCGCTGCAAATTTGACTGACACTTGACACTTGTGTTCATTTGCACTGGATTGGCCATGTCCAATGTGTCGCCGTCTGTCAAGTTCTTTTTTAATTCAACACACAATAAGGGCGCCATCTTTATCAAGTCGAATGCGCAGAGTCGGAAGGCCGGCGGCCCGCAAGGGCCGTTGGATGCCGCTTGCTGCTTTAATTTGTTTTTGTTCTCTCTTTTAATACTCTATGGACTGAAAGAAAGCTTAAGAACGTCTGTTAGATCTGGTGGTACTTGGAATGCTAAATATTATTTTAGGTGATTCTAGGTGTGAAAGTTTAAAACCACTGAGGTAATGGTGCAGTAGAGGAAACAATAAAGTTATGTAATAAGATGTCAATGTACCTGGCTTTTTCTTGTAAATGTGCACATTTCCTTTTCTCCCCTAGAGTATATCATCTGGATCTAATTTTTAAATCCATTTATTGATCACATTCCCAAAAGAAAAAGCCACATTAGGATGAGAATAGAGATGAGAATAGATTGGCTGTGCAATTCACTTCACTATGGCTGTGAAAACTAGCAATGGGTCAAGAGTTTGTGACGTTAGAGCAATGGAAAACATCTTCCTTTTATGGTTAGAAAATCAGGTCCCCAGCTTTATGGGTCGAGCAAAGAAAAGATACATTTTTCCCAGTTTGTGACCTTTTGTAATTTACCCAAGCCTCTCAAATGTCTGTATGTAGATCAATGTTTTACTCCAATGATTGCATTGGACAGGAGAAAACGCTTGACCTTTTGTTGCTTTGTAAACAAAAGACTTGTCAAAAAGGTCACACATCTGTCCCCATAAACATACAGTATGTGCCTGGCCCTATCCGGACCGTTCTAGCCCTATAAACCTCTACAACTTTTAGCTCAGTTCACGACCCGCATAAAGAGCCTCTCAGCCTCAAAGTGCCATCCATCCAGCTGATAAGAACATTCATTTCTCTTCATCGCATTGTCCTCCAGGAAAAAACCTTGGGGATCCTTCTGCAGCGCTGACAGATGAGGGCCCACCCCTGTCCATCTCCACTAAATCAATGTGTGCTGGTGTCTGAGAGGATGGATCCAGTGATGAGAGTGGTCCGTGCAGCTGACAGGCACGTCCCGCCAGGGATTTGTCTCCATCTAAGTTCAAGACTGCAATATTCAGAACCAAGAGGAGCGCTTGATATCAAAGTGAGGGGTTTCTGCAGACCTCAATGATATTAGTTCTGATTTTGCCTGTCACATTTTTTACTCATATTTCAAAGGTTGAAGACAATATGCTGAAATGTTTTACTTAACTTATAACAAAACAAGAGGATCACAACAAAGAAGAACACACTTGCAAAAATCAAAACTTGCCTATAAGTTCATCAGCTTTTCCTTTTCTTTCTTTTGCATTAAAAATAAAAGATGTTTCTGTCCCGAAGGCTTTATTAGACAGGACAGTTGGAGCGTGAAAAGGGGAGAGACAATCGGAAAATGTTCGACGCCCAGAATCGGACTCACAATGTACAACGCCTTTAACCACTGGACCGCCGGCGAGCATGACAACTTAATTATTAACAATTTTGCCAATAGCTTCCCTTATTTATGGCTTGACAAACGTTTTCACTTGTACAATTCGCTATCAGAGGCAGTCGTGGCGCCCTCTGCTGTGAGCAAAACTAAATGTGAACTAAGGCTTTGAAATATTTCTAAGACACGTTAATTGATATGAAGGTGACCAAAGTCGTTTAAAAAGCTTAATGTTGGATCATGTATCGTTTCTGGTCGAGGGTCCGCACCTGCTTGTCCTCCATGAAGGTGTGACTGATTTCCTGGAACATTCCACAGCATTACACTTACTTAGCCCCATGGAGACAAACCACAAAACCAAGCATATTGAAATTAACTGGCCAGTATTATTTTGGTTTTACAAGAGCATAGTCTCATTTATAGGTCATCTTCAGGCTTCACTGCGACTTGAGGCCATTACGCTAAGCTATTAGCACATTTAAACCATTTTCATTTGGGATAGAAGCAAAAGCCGCACTCTCTCCTAATTGCCCGATGAAGTTTACACCCCTATTACTCCTCGCGTCTCATCTGTGAACATATCCACATACCTGGAGATGGATGAAGCAATTTGTTATTCAGACCAGGTTCTGCTCGGAGCGCGCGGTGGACGACAGGCGAGGGACAGCCAGGCCGGAGCGCGGTTACTAATGAGCCTTTATAACCATCACAGAGACGCCCTCATGCATCTTTCATATCCAAAGCTGCGCGGGCGGGTGCACAAACAGGTATGATGCATGATGGCGGCGTGTCCCGTCCTTAATGTGGGTCACCGCCCTGCCAAAGCACACACAAAACATGACAAAGTAGTGAAGGTGTCTGACAAGAATGGAGGTGCCGATTGCGTGCGAAATGTATGAATAGAAAATATTCAGGGATTTACTTAGGGATTTACATGTTTACACAGATGGAAATGATAGTGTCTTGTTAACAACAGATGCTTGGATAGATGCAATAAGAGGCTATTGATGGATTCATATGGAAAATGTTAGTTGTTATTCAGCGGATGAAGCGTGGTAAAAGTCTGCAAGGCAATGTGAAAAATGTTCCACCAAAATACTTACTTAAGATCAATATGTAAGCAGGAAATACATATATACAAGTAACACTAATCCATCTTTTTTTTCTTGGTATACATGTTTGACAATAACAGCATTTATTAAGTTAAAATTACGAAATTATTTACAATGAAAGATACCGTATTTTTCCGGACTATAAGTCGCACCGGAGTATAAGTCGCACCAGCCAAAAAATGCATAATAAAGAAGAAAAAAACATATATAAGTTGCACTGGAGTATGAAATGCGGTTGCAAGTGTGAAAATAACAAATAATATCACATATAAGTCGCTCCAGAGTATAAGTATATAAGAATAAATATAAGTCGTACCCCGGCCAAAACTATGAAAAAAGGTGCGACTTATAGTCCGGAAAATACGGCTATTTACAAAAAGACAACAAAACACCTTAACAAACTTTACAAAAGACAAAGATGCAACAGTGGAGTTCAGATTGTCTCATTTCCAAATTGCCGAAATATGCTTACCTAGCATTATATTCCCTATAGTTCACAAGCCAGTAAAGCATTTGTAAAATCGTCAGAAAAACTTTGCCAAACTTTGACATTGACATTTCTGGTGTACTTCCTGCATCCCTGTCACAGCATGAGTCTGCTAGCATGTCGCAGTCACATTTTGCACATTTCCCATTCTGTAACATTTTGCGAACATCGCTGCCCTGGTTCCTCTGTGTTGGATCTGTGTCTTCTGAAATGCAGCAGTCTTTATAGTGACAACAGGCTCTCTCTCATCTGTAAGTCTTCCCATCTGCCGTTTCATCACTACACAACACCGACTGCATACATATTCAGCACGCAGTCTGCAGCCGAGGATTCTGGGAGAAACGCTCTGACGTTGATGAAAAGCCACAGTAAAAAAAGCAGGCAAAAGTTTCGCTGTGCAGTGTAGTTCTAGTCAGCGGGATTACAGACGGACTTCATGTCGGTGAGGACGATGTCTCTGTATTTGTGCTCCAGACTCGCCATAAAGTCCAAGAAATCGCAAACTCTGAAGCCTCGGATTGGCTCCTCCTGTGGGGACAAGAGAAGACCGGCATTATGTCTGTCTAAACATCAAGGCAGGGAAGTATCTTTGAGGCTACTAATCTCGTTTTCAAGGGAGTCCTGGCCAAGATAGCAGCACATATCAGTCATAACTTCAACACACATTAAAACACAAAAATGTATTACTTAAAAACAGTTGCAAACCATAAATCCCATTTCATACATTTGCAGGGAATATCTAAAACTACAAACCTTCTCCTTTCACTTAAAAAGGTCAATTGCTGTTTTAAATTGTGTTACCTTTTAATTGGTAGCATAAACCTGTCCAGGGACAATGGATGTACAGGGTTAGGTTTATATATGGTGCTAGATAGATAAACTAACTTGTTCTGTTAAAATATCTAAAACTACAAACCTTCTCCTTTCACTTAAGAAGGACAGGGTTAGAGAACAAATGCATTTCAGAATTATCTCAAGTGACAGATGCTCACATTTGTCTAATACAGACAAACAGCTAACGACAATCAATTAATCCAACAACTGTCTTCTAACAATAAAAACTACTTCAGTAAAACAATAAACAAAGACTAACAATCCTTATCAGTGTCAAATGAGACAGAAATAGAACATTGCCTCGAGTTGTGGACACTTGATTTGTCTTAAAGTAGCTTTCTTTTCACAGTTCACAAGAGGGTTTTGAAGCAGGACAAGAATATGACATGTCGTATGATGTTGGCATACTGTACACAAAATAATGAAAAAGTACAAACACATCTCATTTTATCCATCTGAAGACTGTGATTGTCATTCACGCGCTGAGACCAGTGTGAATAAATTGAAGCAAACCTTTTCATTAAATTGCTTTACATTCAATCTATTTCCGAGTTGTAAGAAATCAGATGAAATTGGTGAATTGAAGGCAGCGCGGCGTCGGTAAACAACATCCTGGCTTAGTGCCCGGGTAATGAGGTTTTTACGTGGCGTGGTTATCGACGAGCATCTCCAACACACATGGGCAAAAGAACGCTTGAATTAGTCGTGTGCGTACTTTTGATTTAGATACAGTATTATTGGACAAAACAAAGGATTAGAGGGAGCAAGGGTGTATGAAGGAAAAAATAATGACTGGTTAGTTTTCTAATTTCCTTTTTTCCATTTCAAGGCCTATTAAGGTCAGGTAAACAGCGACAGTGACAAACAACTATAATGAAGCAGAGGAAGTGATTTAATAAAAAAATTATAAATTCTCATAAATCTCCACTTCTGGGTTTGGTCCATTAAAAGTCTGGAAACAGTTAATCTGTCTTGGTTCTTTGTGGTGTGTTATTATCACAGTGAAGCTGACATGGCCTGCTTTTCCTCACATCAGCTAATTACACATCCTAATTGAAATCATATTTATCAGTTCATTGATTTAAATTATACAATAAAGTGAGAATAACTTTGGCAATGGGCTTTGTGCACAGACCCCGGCTAGCTCAGTGTTAGCATTGGAGGACACTCGAATAAATATAAAATAAAACAAAGTAAAATAACAAAGTGAAGTACTATGAATACTATGAAAAAACAATCAGGAATACTTTACTTAAAAGTAAATATTGGATTTTATTTTACATTTTAATAAGTTAGCATTAGCTGTGTGAGAGAGTTAGCTGCTTGGCACCAAGCCCCCAGGGGGCAAAGTCATATCTCATTCTTTTTTGCGTTATCTCAATAATGATGGTCAGAGGATATTTTAACAAAGCATCAGAAATGTGTCTATAAAATGTATAATGTCTTGGTTGATGTTCAAGTTTCACAATATATGAATGGACAAAAATGAACCACAAAAGTGCAAAAATGTCTCTTTATACCATTGTTTGGGAGATGACACTTTGCTTTAACTGTTAGAGATCTTTTTGAATTGTTTAAATTATAGACCGTTTTGCATCTACAAAACATAAAATGTGATATGATACATTTTTCAATATCTCTGCCATGTCTAATTATAAATATTATAGAAGATGTACTCGCAGACTGACTCTCTCATATTTCTTTTCAAATGGAGGCTATTGCCACATAATCAGAAGTTACTATAAGAGCCAACAAACCAGAGTAACTGTCCCGTTTCCTGAATAAGCCCCACAACGTCCTCTATATTTCTCACAATATATCAGCGCTTATAAGATCATTAGGGGCAGTAATGAAAGCACTAATTACATAGATTTCTCCTTTTCTCAGGCCTGTCTTCACTTGACAAATGAGTGGCATTATAAGTGCAGTGACTGAGCAGACGACTACATCAATAACAGCTACTACAGTGACGGACTACTTTATTGTTAGACAAAGTAATCTGCCTAAACAATATTGGAAAAGAAAATCCAATCTTTTTGGGGAACGAAACTATTGCTCACTAATAAGTGCGCTAATTACTTTTTTCTCCAATATTCCAAAATCATATTAACCGAGACGTATCAAATAATAAGACAGACGTTGCTATACAGTCACGGCATGTAGGTTTGAAAAGTATAATTTGTGATCTAATATCTCATATCTATCAATGTTTGTTTTATTTCTCAGGTAATTTTCTTTTCAAGGTTTAATTGAAATAAAATATAGATTTATCCCCCGCAGTGTTGAGCCCTGGAGGGAGTTTAAATGTTTTAAAATTCAAGAAGCAACATCTGTGAACATCTGTGCGAGCGCCACCTCTTCTTTCCCCTCTTTCTTTCTTTCTTTCTCTCTGCACACGTCAGCTTGGTTCAAACCGGGACAGGATGGCAGTGAGTTTGTGACGGGCAGAGCCACTCATTAGCACAGCTTCCACAGATAAAGCTCCATAATTGATGTTTTATTCAGAAAAGTGTGAGAGGGACGCAGAACAGTGGAACCATCAGAGAAGACACTGCTTACGGAGTAATGACGAGGGGGCCGCGGCTCATCATTCTGATATGAAACGACTCTGGATTGGACTCAAGTTAATTCAATATACAATCGTTCACAAAGGAAACGAGCATCATCCAAAATACAAACATGCAACATTGCCTGATACGAACCAGCAATTCAATCTACTGTATTGTTGTTTTTACAGGGAAGTATTGTTTTATTGAGTTTAGATCCGTCTGGTCATAATGTTCTGTCCATGAACAAGACACTAAACTTACTCCCCGCTTCTGCAAAGCTTAATGTGTGAGTGATTGTTAAAAGGAATTAGATATGTTTTTTGTGCAGAGAATAAACGCTTTGAACAACCGTTTAAAGAAGCCCTATTGTGCTTTAGTCTGCTATATAGTTCTAATCTACGACACCCATGGATCATTATGCTAGATGTTGGACATTTTAAATGGCAATATCGATCTAAAACCACTTTAATTAAAAATTATGAATTAATCACTTCCGGGTTGAACGTACATTCGCCAGTTAAGAAAATAAAATGGCAGAACAAAGCATGTAAAGAGCAGTGGGCATGACACGGGGAGCGGTGAACACGGGGACAGTCGGTGCAATGGCGTCTTGTCCACAGAAGAATAAAGATTACAACGTTGAGTGGTTAAATGAGAAGGAGAAACAAAAAGGCCTGATGTAGATTTTGAATAATGAGCCTCATTTAAGGTGGTACTTGCATTTGGCCCATCCTGAAGTGCCACTGGGGCGCCTCAGGAGCAGTGGTCGCTAGGCTTTTGTGCATGTTTTATGTTGATGGGAGAAAGCGGAGCACCCAGAGGAAACCCACCCAGACACAAGGAGAGACATGCAAACCACACAGAACGGCCCGTACCAGGAGTTGAACCCGCAACCTTCTTGCTGTGAGGCACTAAATTTGTATTGTAACTCTCCACTTGGAGTAATCGCTAAAGCAGATTTGAAACATTTCATCATATTTACAACAGTTAATAAACAATGTCTCACTATATTACGATCAATAATATAATAAGAGCATTATTATTATTATACATATTTTCTACATATTTTTGTTCTGCCCATATTTGTTCGATACAAACCAGAAGGTGGAAACTCTGCTATAATTTTCCCAGTGTTTATTTACTTTTACTATTGATCTGAGCAGCTAGAACACTGAAGATCTCCACTGAGGGAGAAATAAAGGATTATTTTTGCTTTAAATCGCTTTGTAAATCACGCCTTAAGTGTGGAACTGCTTTGTTTTTTGTCTAGTCTCAGTCGGTCCATTAAAAGTCACTGTAACAACTTGTTAATACTTACAAGTTTAATACAAGTTTTTGCCGAGACCATTGCGTAAAATAAAAGTTAACTTTTATGATGAGGCTACTTTAAACAGTACTTAAGTTTCAAACGGGCCCAAATAGCAGTTTTGATATCACAATGTGTATCAAAACTATAACGTATACCTCTATTTCTTTCAACATAACACAATATGTATGTGCATGTATGTATGTATAGGTATGACTCTTATTCTTAGATGGATCAAGATCACTCTAAAATTATTCAGGAAATGATTTATCCATTTCTTTTTACCCTGGACGCTGTTGTGGCATACCTTGAGAAAGATCTGCAGCTCCTGGGACTGTGTCTGCTGCAGGATGTCCGGCTGGAGGTGCTTGAAGAGGGCCACACACATGTAGACCTGGTAGTCTGCTCCCATCAGCACACACGTGGACAGATAGTGGACGATCTCAGGCCAGTCCAGGTAGTTCCAAAAACACTGAGTCAGCCAGTGGACGCACATCTGATGAGGGTCAACACAGTGATGCCATTAACCCCAGAGGGACAGAAAATTACGATACTTTTTTATCATCAATGATTCAACTGTAGATCTGTTTGTTATGTTATTGCTTTGCCTGAATGGTCCACTGTATTGCATTAAAGTATCCATCTCCAGGGAGACAAGCAGGTGAAGTCACCAAGCCAAGTCACAGGTCAAATCTGTGGAGGTGATTCCGCAGTAAGAATGCATGTTTTTGAGAAATCAACTAAATATTCAATAAATGCAAGATAGATCAGTGCTGTTGTTAGCCTTGCTGTTAAAACAGAATTAACTTCATGTTGCAACTAGATATATAGATAAGGTATAAAAAGTATATGCTGTCATCTGAAAAAAATAAATCAATAATTTCCATAAAATAGATTGTTCTTCTGATTACAAAACTATCTTTCATGTATTTGCCTACAAGACAAACTTCCAATATTTAAAACTTTGTATTATTATTTATTGACATTAAAGTTGTCAAAGTTCATCTTAGGGCCCCAAAGAGATTTAACACCACCTCAAGGATGAGACGCCCACAATTCAAAAGCATGAGGTGAGCGATGAGCTCTCTTTGTCCTCACTGCAGTCGATCACCACACGTTCACTCAGAGTTAGTACTGAGGGTGAGACCTCCTCTGTCTGGCTTCAGGGGTCTCAGAAAAGACTGGTGGTCATTCAGTAATTCATATTCCCTGAATGTATAGTACACTAGATCAAGTTAGGGGGAATCGATTACCTCTTGGTAGATGTTGTCATCTCTTGTGGGGCCTCTTCAGTGGTGGGACAGTGAGGGTCACCTGAGATGTTCCTCTGAACCAGGGCCATACTGTCTCTTAACTATTTAGCATAATCACCATTGCTCTCCTCAAAGTACTCCAGAGTGATAAACTCATCTTGTTAACCCTAGCCCTTAGGGTTATCCTCTTTGAATAGTCTACATTGAGGAGTTTTCTCTCCAGGTTCAGAAACCCCATCATGTCAGTGAATTGAAGGATCTTTCAGGCAGGTATGAAAGTATTTTCTGCTTCTCCTTAGATGTTTTCTCTGCTTGATGCCCTTGTCAATCACACTGACATATTTTCCATGACCACAGGGCTTGTTGTTCAACATAGTTGTTTCAGAAATGAGAAAACATTCACTGCATGAGTTTGGTTCAAATACTGTTTTGCAGCTGAAAGATCATGACTCATGCGGCAAATATCCAGTAGGAGGCTCGTACCCATTTCGTTGAATCCAGACAGTGTATTTTGTCACTTGTTTTAAGAGCGCTTGTTGTGTGGGCTTTCTCTCAGAATTGTGGGTTTGTGTATATTGCCATTTCTACCTGTGTCTCACCAACAATCCTGCTTCATGTGGAACTGTGACATCATGCATGCATACCATTGACAATTTGAAATGATTGGATTGAAATTATATTATTATTGGAAATGTGTTAGTCACCATTTGTTTGTCCCGATTGTTCCTTTACTTTGGAGACTATAGTATATTCATTTCATGTGCCACCAGGTCTTTGTAAATGACTGTTATTTGGAAACAAGATGAAATGTGCTAAAGCTCTCTGGTGTTTGATATTGAGGTGGGACTCAGGGACACCGACTGGAGCAGATGCATGCTAATGTGTATTTTTGCAGCTGATGATGTTTTGATGTGTGATATTAATGAGACAGCTGCTTCCAAATAGTTTCCAGCAAAAATAAATTAAGCCATAAAAAATATTTCACACCCAAAGACCAAAGATATGAATTACATTTGAATGCTCAGGTTCTAGAAAAATGGGCTCCAAATGGGCTCCATCATTGCATTCAGTTGTTAATGACATGGGTATTAATGTATCAGTTTGTCAGTAGCTTTTTAAAAATATAAATCCATTACACTAATAACTATTATGAAGGTTGCAGAAAGTATTGTGCATTTTTTCCAGCCTTGTTACTGGCACAATTTCATACATTTTAAGACCAAAACACTTGGATTTTGTTGAGTGAAAAATACAGTTCTGAGGAAATATTTTTCAAGTGCCCATTAAAAGGCTTTAATTATTTCCCACAGATTTTGAGAATTGTACATTACGGTACATGTCACAACATGTAACATGTATTTTCATATGGATTTTTGATCATCTTTGGTCAAACTAGATCATATTATATATGTATTTTTGTTTGCTCAAAGCTCTGGGTTGAACTCAAAACCTTTAGGCAGCATGTCACCAAGAACGTGCTAAAAATAAACCATCAAAACACTGAAAAGTACTTTCTTTTTTCAGTTTAGACACCTGCTCTCAAATATAGTGAAGTAAAAGGAAAACCTATCCACTGCAAAAACATCTACCAAAAATAGTACTTTTAATTTGGTCCAAAGTTACTTTCCACCACTGGTTCCTATACAAGAAAAAAAAAAGCTGGATCAGATTTTAGATCCAGGATATGGCTGAAATATGGCCCAGAACTTCTTAACTTAATCTTTTAATTGTTATTCATACAAGTGGTTCTCAACCTGCAGTCAAGACCGCCATAATAACAACTGTTGGGATGCGTGGACCCCAAACACAAAACATATGCTACCTACAGAATTATAAAGCCTCATACTTTATTTTCAGGACAAAGACTTTAGCATTATATGTCATTTGTATCCCTCTCACACCTGAGGATCCCCTGAAATAATTTCAAGACCCCCAGGATGAGAACCAATGATTTATACAAAGCTGTCCTGTAGTTACTTGAATAATAAATAATAATTACATCAACACATGAACACATTCAGAGCAGGTTTTATAGGTAGTTGTTTTTTAAGGGAATAACTTGATAAAACTGGATCTGTGCATCTCTAATGTTCACTTCCAGGCAAGTTTTCTCATGTACATGCTATAATTGTTCTTACTACCTATCTTGTATATCAATGTCACGTACTATAAAGACTCATTTCGTATTATAGGTTTAATCTGCGTTTCATTTCTTTCCATTTGGGAGTCAAAACAGTCAACTATTATGCACCTAAAGAAGAAGTGATCTGAATATAAAATCCACCTTAGAGACTGAAGGTTCATAGCGCCTGATGCAAATACAGTCTTTTATACGACGTTCCCGTCCCTGTGCATTATGGGAGACCCTAACTGTCAACACCATGAAGGCTGGATCAAATAAGGAAGGTTTCAAAGTAGAAACCTTTCTTTTTTCCCTTTGTTGATAATGGAGAGGAAGTCAGTGTCAAAAGAATTGAATGCAGAGGAGTCAGGAGCCAACTTTACACAGGGGGAAAAAGAGAATCTTGAACTGACAGAGACAATGTGAAATAATTTGTAATTTAAAAGCTGTTAAAATAGGAACAGTTCACATACTTTTTGTTATGCAATTACAGTTCTGCTTCCCAATGAGGGATTACACCGACACAATCACAGTTCTGTATACCATTCTTAATTTAGTTGGTGGTGAGTGGCACTAGCAGTTGGTACTTTTGTACGCCATTACATAGGCTACTTCAAGGCCAGTTTGACTTCATTCCACCTAAATTATAATTCTAAAGTTATTCACAACACAGTGGAACAATTAATGAATCATAAAATAGACTAGATTAAATACAAAGTGTAAAACAATGTTTAAAATAAAATGTGTAAATTATAAGCCTCATTCACTTGGAAGAAGCTCATTTCAGCTGTCTGACATTTAGTCATCTGACAAATTGACTTAACACTTCATTACGATTTTTGTTACAACAAACAAAGTGTTATCGACTGTGAAATGTCACAAGTAAAAACATGATCATTATGTTTATGAGCCTTCCACTCAAAATCAACAAGAAATAATTGGTTGACTAAACACATGGCCTGTACATCCATTCATCGGCTTAGGATCTCACACAAACAATACTACAGAAAAGTACCAAACGGGAACTTCATAAATGAACGGCGGATTAAACTGTTCTGTCAGTTACTACCAAAACTCAAGTTAACTCACTACATGCTTTCTCCTCTGTGCTGTGGTCCATATAAAACCTTATAATGATTAGCTGACTAATGAAAGATTTGGATTAAACAACCCGACTAAACAAATAAATGCAGAGAGCCAGAAAAAAAGATGTAAAATGTTGAAATTTGCAAGTGTGAAGTTCATATAATTGAACTATATTACGCGATGTCTGTAGCGTGACATTTTGAAAGATTTCTTCTACTTTACCTGAGATGGAGTGAATCCAGAGATCTTGAAGGCTGAATGGACCAGGGGAAGCTCAGATTTCAGCAACATCTCCACATAGTGCGCAGTGCACCAGTAAATCGGACCGATCCCAGACTCGGCCACAGCCAAAGGAACATGGACCTGTCAGAATAACATGTTACAGGTGAAGGACACGCAATTAAAGAGTCTTACACAGACTTAAAACTGTGATGGCAAAAATGGTGCAAGTTTTATGACATTCTGTGGAGCATTCCAGGTAAAACAACAATCTCTGAGGAGAAAAGAAGGTATCAGACCCTCCACCTACAAACGTACATAGTGCCCCTTTAAATGACCTTTTATAACACTTGTATGTCCCAATGGTAAATATTAGTTTATAAACTACTTTTTTTAAAAATAATTTTCTCACCCATTAGAAACATTTTCTAAATTGTTAATATTGTATAAAATGGACATTTCATACATTTTTACCTTTAAACATGCTTATGGCACACATTTGTACTTCACATTTTTTTCATTTAAATATATTTTAATTATGCATTGATGCACCATATGCTGCAAAAACTATGTAAGGAAAAAAAACCTTGAAACAGTTTTATGACCATCTGGCAAGTTGAATAATTAATGTGGTCATAGTGTGAGTGAAGGAAGAGAGGACTTCTGGATTGGTATCTGTTACCAATAATAAAATACCCATATTACAAGGTTAAAAGGTTTCCAATCTTCAGTTTTGCAGTAATGTTCTAATCTTTGCACGGCAAATTCATATTATGTACCGTAAAATAAGGCCTTTACCGGTACTTATAATCACACAGAATAGCCAAAAATGCCTTGTATTGTTTACCTCACTTTCGATTCCTTAATCGGTATTCTTAAATCATTAGCAGCCGCTCTACTCTCTGTGATATTGACAAATTGTCTGTGTTGCAGAAAATTGTCAGGAAACGGCATTCATCTCGATCAAACACACAGCAGGCTCCAAACACACAAGTTCAATTGCGTTGTAATTGGCTTTGATGAAAGACCACAAGATGACAGAGGCTGGTGTGGGGAAAGCAAAACTTCATCTGGTGCCTTACAACTCCCCTGCAATTTAGATTGATTGAAACTAGGCTTCATTTCACACTTCTTCCCCTCGGATAAACTGCTTTCTTGCCTGTTTAACTCTTTAACTTCTCTCTTTACTTCTCTCTCTTAAATTATATAAGTACATGTGGAAGCTGTTACTAGCGCCACAGAACAGTAATAATTGCGATTATCCAAATATAAACTGCATTTATATATCCAAAATGAGAAAATCCACTTAAAAATCTCTCATCAGAGGAGATCAAAAAGGGCTGAGGAAGATTTAGCATGTTACTAATAACCCAAATACACAGTCCAAATTTAAATTATGTATTTGGATATTGTGGCATAGAAGTTTTTTTAACTGTATATAAAAAGATGTGTATTACATTATTCTATATATGTTTTTCTGTGTTCTGCGAGTTCCTCAGGTTGCACACATTGGAAACATTTTAAATGAGATATATATTGCATGTGTTTTTCAACAACTCTGGTATGGGACTATTAGACACTAGTGTGTGTTTAATGTAGTACTCACTGAAGCGTGTATCCTGGCAGGCCAAATGAAAGCTGAGACCAGCAGAGATGAAAGGTCCAGTAACAGGCGCAGTGCACGGCCCATGTTCCCTTTCATCATGAGGAACACTGTGGAGGTCAACCAGTCATGTCCTGGGTAGATGTCCTGCAAACAGACTGAGGGTGGCGCTAAGGAGTCAAGCCAATGACTATGAGCTATTCTCTGCAGATATTTGGAGATGGACATTTAAGGACACTGATACACCATAAGGGCACCATAAGGCTTTGAGGCCTGGATTCTATGTGCCGCTGAGTGACAGTGTTCAAAACCTCTTGCTACAGCTTCATCCTGAGGATCCCCTGGACCCACAGAACAAATGAGTCAGTCTTGAAATGGGGACAGAGCGAGAAGTAATGTCAATTGTATGAAAAGGGATACTACAGCACCGTTGCCATGTTATCCGGACCCAAATCTCTGCACCCATTCTCTGGGAGAGTAGAGAGGGAGACAAAGGAGGCAATGGAACAATGGCATCCAAAACATCTCTTGAAAAGTGCACAGCCTTGGCAACGTAACACTGTGTCTGTGAGAGAAGCTGGTTGACATATCCATGATCCCCAACTCTCAGAAAGTAGAGTCTTGTTAGACAAATGAGCATAGTTTTGAAAAGTTGCATAAAATTATTTGAATAATAAGTTATTTTACTCATCAAATGGTAACAGAATTCTCAGAACTACAACCATACACTTTTTTAAAGAAAGGTAGTACTGTAGTTAAAAAACTCTGCATCAAAGGAATCTGCACTATGTATATTTGAAACAGAGCTTTTGACTGATGTTTCTCACCTCAAACTCACTTTTACTCACATCATGCAAAAGCCTGCAGCGGTATTTTAATTTATACGGTTTGATAATTCAAGATCTGCTGTCAGCATTTAACAGCGTTAATATGCAGGTGTCAGGAGAACTGAAGAGCAATTAACTCTAAGTGAAAGATAATTTAGCCCGATTTCAGAAAACAACCCTAGGCTATCAACACTTTTCAGATCCTTCAGACATCTATACGTTTGAACACAAATATGTGGGTTTTTTTTCATTCATTTTTAAAATAAAACCATAGCAGGAGTTATTATCCTAAAACCACAGTTGATGCTAAGTAGTAAACATCGTAGCAACCAACTACGGTACCAATACTGTAAGTAAGTTGGTCAAAGGTGACCAACCTACATTTCGTCTTTTTGTTGCTTTGAAGCTTCAATACATCGTTGTGGCAGTAATTGTTTTGAAATGCTAAAAAACTCTCTCAGCAACGAGCATTAGGCCAACATTAGTGCGGGCGCGGAGCACGGTGAGTGCGTACGGGGAGCACGACTCGCCATGTTCGCCCGTGCGGGGATCACAGCGCGCCGTGGCCCGTGCGGGGATCACAGCGCGCCGTGGCCCGTGCGGGGATCACAGCGCGCCGTGGCCCGTGCGGGGATCACAGCGCGCCGTGGCCCGTGCGGGGATCACAGCGCGCCGTGGCCCGTGCGGGGATCACAGCGCACCGTGGCCTGTGTGAGGGAGCACGCGCCCCGCTCCCCGTGCTGGCCACAGCGCGCCGTGGACCATGTGGATTGAGTAAACAAACATGTGCAACAGGTGACATTATTTGGAGAGTTCATAACGTCTACATATAAACTTACCAAAGGATGTTCAGGGAGGTTCACTACAGGTGAGCAGGGTCTATCAAGCTACTATCGTTTAATCAACGTGTAAAATGTTATGTGAAGCCAGTCTTAAGTCTTTTGAGGGGGGGAGGGGGTCCAGAGAGAGACGAAAAATATTAAGTCTTTTCAGCTTCAACCCATTTTGAGAAGATCCCTAACCCAGGGTGCAACCATAGTTTGGATATAAAATAGTTAATGCATTTTTCTGTGAGTTTAATGGGCTTCTTCAAGGGCCTCAGCACAAGTGATGCAGGAGTGAGTGCGCTCTACATGTGTGTTGCAAAGGCGTGAGAGTGCTGTGAAAGGATACCGAGTCGTGAGGTGGTTTGGATTCTCTGAGAGCCCAAAAAGACCTTCACTTGTTTCATCAGCAGTGTCAGATCAGCCACTGCGTCATCTCTGAGCAGCTTAAGGTAGCAGCCGTACCTGTGAACGCAACAGTCAAATGGGCCTGATGTCAGTGATTTACACAATATTCGGTAAGTCCACAGTAGATGGCTGTAATCGATCCACAGACTCACCACAAGAACCTGCGCGTATTACAATTATGAAACAGTAATAAACGTTTGACTGGGGACAGCGCTTATGTGCGAGTAGTTATAGTATTTTTGATTGTGCCATTTACTGACTATCAGACATTTTTATAGTATATACACTCCAGTTTAAGTAGTTCATCATAATCATATTAACTTTGATTTCACATTTTCAGTGAACAAAAATCACAAACTTGAAGCTTCAGCGATCAGTGGCAGCACGTGTCATATTTTTGGGATTAGTGACATTGTTTTGTATTGAACATCCTTAGATTTTATGCAGACTCATTAATGTCTACCATACTTAATACAGAGGTGCATTACAGAACAAAAATACATATTTATTTGATGTTGGGACTGAGGCCTGCACAGTCACGGAATAATTATGAATTAATATCCAATAACTTCTCTCATCCTACAAGGCATGCAAATGTTGTGTATACAGCACTTTCCTCATTTCTGATTATGGCAGAAATGCAAACCTGACACTCTGCAGGAGCTTGGTCAGCAGAACACGACTTTAAGAAGAGACATATATTTACTGCGATGTAGAAGAAGCATTGGACTTAATAAGAAAAAAAAAATATCTGATCATTTTCTAGAACGTGTGTTGACGAGCGTTATGTTTACATTATTAAGATGGGCAGTGCGGGCAATTGGCTCTGGAAATTGTTCATCATTTGTATCCGAATGACTCAAAATGTTGCAGGCATATTTGTTCTTACCTATTTGACAGATGTCCCAGACGGCTATTGTTGTAATCGAATCATATTTATGATCCACTAACAAACGTGGTGCTCACCTCAGACAGATGTTGACCCCCAGCTCTTCCACTGAGCGCAGAGCAGCGAGCTTCACAGACTTGTCCTCCGCTATAAAACAAACCGACGATGTGTTTAATGTCGAATCAGCCAATAACCTCACATGTATTATGGCTTTTAGGGGCGGGGAAAGTATGGTGAATGATTCCTAATGGTTGGATTTACCAGATACATACGCCATGCCAGGCTCCGCAGCACTGAAACTCTACAGATGTGATGATGGTGATATTATTTAGCAGCAGCAGTTTTACAGCAGCTGTTCTGTGTGGAGTTTAAGTGTGATGTACTTAGGTGATAGCAGGAACTCAAGGTGACTTTGGGAAACCTTTAGCACATACTGTACAACCAAATGGGAGTGTGGGGAGCGAAAGTGGCAATAGAGTTTAATTATATCCAAAAAGAGCAGATAAGGAGCCAACTTAACGCCAACTAAGAACTCCTAAACGCCATAGGAGAGACTATTTTGACTAGATTTACATTTTCTTAAAAAATCCTAATAAATAAATAACTAACATCTTTCAGTATCAACTTCACAAACATAAACCACATATTCTTTTAACAATGTTTAATTAAAACAAATAAAATAGTGTTAGTAATGTATTAATCTAAAGTCTCTAAAAACCTAGGCATTAGAACTTTTTGAAACAGGTTTTTATTTGATGAAAATTGTATTATTTGCCCAGCCGTAATAAACTATCTTGGGCAATTGTCAATGTGGGTCGAGATTAGAAAAACAAGATATATTTAGTAGTTTCCTGAATCCAAGAGTGGAACTGATAATGAAAGTCTTCTGTGTTTTATGTAACATTACAATCTGCGCAAATAAATAAAGTGGATCTAGTTCTACCAGTGTGAAATTAACAAACTCACGAACAAGCTAATTGTGTTTGTTTTTTTGCAAAAGTATTACATTTGCGGCATGTCATCATGGATCTGAGGCTTCAGCGGTTTGTTCAAGTCCAGTAATCAATAAAAGAGATATCATGGCATTATCAGTTGCAAGAAAAACTTTCAATCCAATTTTGAACAAACTAATGGCATTTCAATATTTCAGGGGAATATCAAAATGTCAGTCATAATCTACCATAGTGTTAATTCAACATTGTTAACGTTCTCATATCTGATCTGAGCAGTGTGGATTCATTCATGTGGATTCATTTCTGGACATTACATTGTTGGGTCTTCATGAAACTTTGACGAGGTCACACTACACTGCATTTTCCCTGGCCCTGATTTCTAACATATTAACATCCGCTTATAGCAATTACGGTCTAATGGAGATAAATGCTCCCTCATTGTATTCTTCCCCTCCCCGTACCATTCATTGTTGTCCCCACCGTCCTGTTTTTGCATAACTATGAACATAATAATTTAAGATGGCATGTGCAATGCATCTCTGAGGTGATTTGTGACACTGCTCTCATTTGCTTTGAAAAACAACCACGGTTTTAATGAGAAATATTAGAGCACTGCACCATATTGCTTTGGGTTTCAATATTATGGAGTGCCCCAATAGGCAATGGAAAGTATTAAAACCATTTATTAGATACATTAGACAAGGTTCATGAAGCGAATGACATTCATCGACAAACACGATGGACATGTCTTAGTCTGAATTTAATATACAAATGCTGGAGTCCATTACAATGATGTCCTACAACAGTCCTCTATCGTCTTTAAAGGTGCACTGTGTAACTTTTCTGCTTGTGTCCAAAGAAATGTTATTTCTTTGCCTAAAATGTTTTACAGTATGGTATTAAAGATCTTCATGGGGACAGGCAGTTGGCACAGCTAGGCCGAGTTACAGATCAGATCTGTAGAGAGGCGACCCCACTCACTGTAAATATGCATGCTTTTCACTGTATTTTTAAGTAACTGAATAAATGCGAAATGATATCTTCCGCTTATTCGGGGTCGTGGGGGAAGCAGACTTCGCTCTCCCCAGACACTTTTTCCAACTCCTCCGGGGGGATCCTGAGGCGTTCCCAGGCAAGCCAAGATACATAGTGTATTCTGGATCTTCCCCAGAGCCTCTTCCTAGTGGGACATGCCCGCAACACCTCCCCAGGAAGGAACCCTGGAGGCATCCGGAACAGATGCCCGAGTCACCTGAGCTGGCTCCTCTCGACCTGGAGGAGCAGCGGCTCTACTCCGAGCTCCTCCCGTGTGACTGAGCTCTCCCATCTCTAAGGGAGCACCCAGCCTCCCTGCAAAGGAAACTCATTTCAACCGCTTGTATCCGCGATCTTGTCCTTTCGGTCATTACCCAAAGCTCATGACCATAGGTCAGGGCAGGAACGTAGACCGACTGGTAAGAGCTTTGTCTTTTGTCGACCATGGCCTCGGATTTGGCGGTGCAGATTCTCATCCCAGCTGCTTCACACTCGCATGTTGCATGTTGCAGGTCCGAGTTTGATGGAGCCTTCAGGACAACATCGTCTGCAAACAGCAGAGATGAGATCCTGTGGTCCCCAAACTGAACACCCTCCTCCCACCCCTGATGGTACCTCGAAATTCTGGACAGAATTTTAAAATGCAAAATAGATCAGTTTAAAGCTATACTGTCGAACAGTCCAGGCAATAACATAAAAAACAGGTAGCAGCGCAGTCCACCAAATCCATATTTAGAGCTGGAGTCTGGTTAGTAAACTAGTAAAGATACATATTCTGGAAAATCCTTGAGGAGTTTCATTTGATCAGCGCCAAAAATGTGGAGACTTAGATCTTGACATGACCGATTAAGATGTCTGTCCACCCAATTTCACTGGGCAGCAGAAACGAATGAGACGGTGGGACATCAGCCTGGGGCCTGAAGAGTGTGGAGACACAAGTCTGAAGTGTGGACTGACAGAGGTTAATACTTGGCAAATGAATGGGCCCTTTCTTCACAATGGGAGCACTGGGGTAGGACAGAGTGGCTGAGACTTTGCCCACGTCACTCAAAGCTTCTCCTCCGCGTGCTCCCCGGTGCATTGTGAGAACAGACAAGAACCCTGACAGCTGCCTGGTTGCCTCTCTGACTTTTCAGTGGGAGGAATATTAAAAGGCAGAACAGTAGACAGAAAGTCGGAATAATAAGAAGGGCAAAGAAGGCAATCTACAGTTCCAACATCTAGATTTAAGTGCAAACCAAATTTACAGATGGTCCAAATGTTGATATTTGATGGTTTAGACAACAGCTTCTGTGTATGAGTGAAATGTTATGAAAACTTTGTCATCTTAAAGTGCATATGGCAGGTTTACATGTCTTTCTAATTTTCTGTGGAGAAAAAACTGCATTAAGCAAGTAGTAGCGCGTAGTAGAGTTCTAAAAAGGAAAGCCTCTATCAATGTCATAATCAATGTGCCAGATTTCATCAATACATGTTTTTGACAGTCTAAACGTTCAATTATCAAAAGAAGCTGTTGTCATCATTTTGTATTTGCAAAATAATAACTATTGTGTAAATTAGACAAGCCCTTTCTTTCTATCAATAACATCACATTGTAGTTGCATCTAATTGTACAATGCAAACACTTTTAAATGTTAAATTGATGATTGCACTAACAGCACTAACTTAAAAAAAAAAAAAAATCAGGACACATAAAACACAAGGAACAGATCCCAGTACTGTAACATTCACAGTAATAACCAAGCTCTGTATCACAGCGTTATGCAAATAGGTACAATTAGAATTGACTTTATCACCAGTGCAGACATGCTGTTACAAATCTTAATAATGAATACTAATCATCATCAAAAGGCCGCAGCAGGAGATGTGAAGAAATACTCATTTAAGATTACATTTTCAGTTCACGTTCAGTGCATTTTAGGTTACATTTGAATATGAAAAATACGTATTAGCGTTAAGAAAGGGGAGGTGTTTATGTTGACTAATTAGCACATTTTCTCTCTCGCACCCATCGGTCTGACTCAGATGTTTATCCCACTGGCAAACAAACAAACATCCACAAATCATCCAGTTATATGGGACGTGGGCAGAAAGAACTTTTAAGCTCTACTGAGAGATTTGCCATTTCTGATTTTAAGATTATACAAATTACTTTATACCAACTGTATACAAAGAAGTGTTAGCAATAATCGCAGTATAATTATTCATTTTTATCAAGGATAGATGGACGGCAAACTTATTCCACAGATAAGAAATACACAATAAACTATAAATTAATATATTGAGATACAGATTAGATGTTGCTTTATTCCTCTATTATACAAAGGCAAGACCAATAATCCTACAATTAAGAGATAAACCTCTCAGAGCTGACTTCAGGACAGACCAAAGTACAAACAATAGCATTGGTTGAGTTTATGAGTCAACACATGAATAATACATAAAATAGATAATAGAAGCTAATAGAAGTAATGTTACAGGAAGTATATCATTGAAAACATAATAGTAATGTAATAAGAGTAACAAGAGTACAACAGCAGGAAATAACTTCAGATTAACAAAGTAACTTATATTTTGTCCATTAAAACTTTGCACTTAAATATGTAACTGAAAAAGCATTAGCTCAGCAAAGGAAAACATTTAAAGTTTAAATTGTTATTCAGGATGTTATAAATAATACAACTTTTGCAGACCTAATTAGCCACCAATTAGAACTTGAAAGTAATGTTGTACTCTCCTGAAGGACGCGTTTGTGGGTAAAACTTTTAACGCTTACAGTTTTATTTGAACATTTTAACAAGACCTGGGATATGCGGTGTTAAATGTTTTATGCAAAGTGGCCTTGTTGTAATCTATCATTAAGTATAATTAAGTATGCCATGTTTCCTATTCAACTAAAAGAGGTTTCTTAACTTACCTTTGTATAAAGGCTGAGGGAAAAAGTGTTCACCGCCTGCGTTGGACGAATGAGATACGGCCTTTTCCAGAAGATCCGCCAACACTGAAGACACATAACACATAATACACATAGTATGAGTCCATAGCACACACATTTCAAACTATTCTAATCATGCTGAAGATTTGTTTTATTTATTTTTTAGTCTAACTTCCCATTGGTTAACCAGCACCCTCTTATACAATAAAAAGAAGTAGAAAGTTCACTACAAAACCTGTTATCTGTCACGTACACTGCGCAGTCAACTAAGCAAACACAGTACGTATGCGCCTCCTCCTGTAGAACTGCTGCATGGGTGATGATCTTTCAGCTGCAACACAGTATCTAAACCCGACTGATGCAGTGAGTGTTTTCTCTTTTCTGAAACAACCATGTGGAAAGACAAATCCTGCGGTCATGTAAAAGATGTCAGTGTGTTTGAGAAGGGTCAAATCATTGGGATCAAGCAGAGAAAACGTCTAAAGAGAAGCATCAACTAATCTACTCCAGATCTGAACCTCAGTGAGAGTGTTTGGGAAGAGCAGGAGAAGGCTTTGTGCAGCGGTCACTGCACAAAGATGTTCTATTGATAAAGTATTGATGTGCTTTATCAATAGCACATCAATACAAGACCTGTGTGAAAAATAATACAACACTGGATGAAATAAACCTTTTAATATTGCAAAGGCTTATTGAAACTATGCTACACTGAATGTTTGCTGTAATCGGAAGCCCTACAAAATATTACAGTCCGTGCCCTTTTTTTGTGTGTATTTTATACCATAACATAAAAAAACAAATCACTTTAAACTGTTCACCCAAATATTAAGTAAATGTCAGTGCATTTCAAGTTTTCATTTTCATGCCACCCATTACAATGCTAAAGGATAGGCCTCTGAGACATGAAACGGTTCTTGTGTAGTGAGACTTGGGTGTTACTGTCTCCATCTGTGGACGACGTTCACATCCATTTAAGGCTTGACTGCCCCTGAGAGAAAGCCCTGATGGTGTTTTATCACGCTGCAGTGTAAGCAAAGCATAGCCATCGTGGGTACTACATGGGAACATAAAAGCGTAGTTAAGGGAACAAATAAAAAAGAAAGGTAATAGAGTTTTTTTGATAATTCCACAGGACAATCGCACAACTATAATTGAGGTAATTTGATTGTAATTACTTTTTTTTACCGATGACATAACACAGATTTACCATTCAAGTATAGATTTAGTTATAATGACACTGCAATAGTAATAGTATGTAATTTTGTTCCCTGTTGTAATTATAGTTCACGTCAACTATAGTTTATATGCTTTTAATTGCGTAAGAGGAGCCAGACTTTTCACATGACATGGTTTACAGGAATATTTTCACTATGTGACTTTTCTGGTCCTTGTCTTTATGGAGATTATATTGGTTTGGCTCGAGTATTCAGCGGTTTTCAAGTTCAGGTGTTTTTGTCATGGCCTCTCTACAGATCTAACCTGTAAACTTTGCGGCGGCACCTGTTGGTCTCCATGGAGAGGTGTAATGCCAGTTATGCAAAAATGTCATGCCACACATACCAACAGTCTTTCTAAACATAGAACAAACTGCAAATGTTCAATTTCAACCCATTTAGTTATAGTATAGTTTGCAAATTTTGTTTTGTCATATTTACAACTTTCCTTTGGTCATATTTACAACTTTCCTTTTGTCATATTTACAACTTTCCTTTTGTCATATTTACAACTTTCCTAAGCCTAACATGATCTTTCTTGTGCCAGTAAATACATTAATGCAAAATAAACCAATTTAATTCCCACAACGCACCTAAAGCCATGATTAGCTCAACAGAAGCTCGAATGGTTGAAGGCTGATTTACGCTTCTCCGTCAGCCTCGCAGCCGTCACGTGCTCCCGTGCTCACGCAGACGTGAACCATTCGTACACGTATATGGCACAGCTGGTTGGTTGTCCAAACACTGCTAAAGTGCTGCTCCAGGATCGTTTGTGTGACAGGGATCAGGCAGAGTCTTTTCCTCATGTTTACCTGTCATTTCTTTGTCTGATATTGTACACAGAGCCTCAACAGTTGAGGGGGAGATGCGTCAGACCAGCTCAGAGAAAGACACAACACTGGAACCTTGCTCCTCAATCGAATCGAGTTCACAAGTCTTTCGGTAGAAAATCCCCAACGTGCCAAAAAGTGGAACATTCCAGGGATAGCAATAACATCACCATGGAAACAATCAAATGACACACCTGCCACTGGAAAAGTTACATAGTGCACCTTAGCGTAACCGCTTGGTCATTCAGTACACTTAAAAGTTCAATTTTCATCTTTTTGAATTGCTTTTTGGTAGACTTTTATCATTACTGTGAAGCACCAGATGATGGCTCTTTACAATTGTGTTTATGTCAAAGAGGACACTGATGCTGTGCTGTTTATTTTTGTACTATTACCATAGCAGTGGTGGGATATTTGATTTCATACATCTTTCATTCAGTATGATGAGTTGTACATAAGCTTGATTTGCTTCAAAATACTTCTTGTGATACTGACTGCTCGGCCTGAAAAGAATCTGATCTAGCCACTGACAAGACCCACACTGAATGAATCTCATTGGTATTCTGTTAAGGCAAACCAATTAAACCATCATTACTGGCAAGATGGAGGGTTATTGAACACTCAAGCATTTCTAATCACTAGTGCTTTTGATTGCTTGATACTGTACTATGGTTAATCATTTTGCTGCTGAAAAGGAGCCTGTCAGAGATACAAGTGAAAATCAGAGCCAATAAAATGCTTAGGAAATAGCTTGTTTAGTTAACGGCACGCACAATTTCCTTTTACAAATGACGCAAAAGTAGATCTTTAGAAAGACAATAAAGAAAATCTCATTTAGTGAAAGGTCCAAATTGAGCATAGGGTTTGCTTTGAATCCATAAAAGATGTAATCAGAATACAATGCATGCATTAATGATGTTACTGCCAACGCACTCACATTTTGAATAGGAATGATTATAAAAAAGCAGGAGAATGGAAAATGGCACTGATGATTGGTGTTTCAAAAATTCATGAACATAGAATGCAGCTAATCTATGGGGCGCTGTGTAGTGCAGCTGTCACACACTATGAAGAGGCAGGTGGCTTTATTTAGTCACATAATTATATATTTGGTTCTTTTATGCCTGATATTATAACACATTGAATACCCTCAAAAAGGAAGTAATGACCTCTTATATCTTCACTCAGATTCAATAAACTCTAAATTAAAATCTTTTGGGATTGATAAAAATGAAATAAATAGAATTTGGCATATCTACATCAGAATATTAGATATTATGGAGATAGAAATGGATATAGAGAGTTTGGCCATTTATAGAACAGGAATAATAATGGTGTATTCATTTATTTATTAACCTTTATTTAACCAGGTCAGAAACCCATTGAGATTGCAACCTGGAGATTTGAGCTGTTTATACAAAAAACAAAACAAATCCCATCCTCCAGAGATGGTCTTGTCCCTTTTTTCTAAGCTCGGGTCCTCTATCAGCGGCCAGGGAGCTTGAGGGTTCTGCGCAGTATCTCTTCTGTTCACTTTCACTTCCCCTTTCCGGACTAAGATGTCCAGGGATCTGCTCTAGCCACTCCTCCGGTTTGAGGGTCACTGCCCCGAGTGCTCCGATGACCACGGACACCACTTTCGCCTTCACCTTCCATGCCTTCTCCAGAATTCTGAATTATTTTGTATTATACCAACTAAATATAAACCTCTGCATGAAGTGTAAACATACACCAAATAATGTATTCCTTCCTTACCATCTCCTGTAAGCACGGCGGGTGTTTTTGCCATAATCCTGCGATAGTGACTTCTGCACACCTCCATCCACTTCGTATCACTAATATCCTCAGACGATGCCAGGAACGTAGTCAGCTGAGGAGCTGTACAAGACAAAGAAAAATCTAAAACCAAAGGATTAAAAAAGTACTGACCCGCTCACAAACTACCTGAAGATATTTGCTCAGTCTCTTTCAACTCCAGAGTGTAGCACTGTGGAACGGGGTAGCAGCTGAACATAGGCCAAGGAAAAGGCTCATCCCCCTGTAAGAAAGAGCAATTCATTAAATACAATACATGCAATAAAAAGAAAGATAATAAATTTAAATTATCTGCAGACACTGGTTTAACCCCATTTAGTGGAATTAGCTTTTTAGCTTTTGTTTGAAATTTAAACATCCCAAACTGACTAATGACTGATGTAAGCATTTATAAATCTTATTAAGAGACATATCAATACATTTTCAGCACTTGTTTTTGAGTCTTTTCCATTCTCATTTACCCACTCACTTGTTTGCAGAGTAATTAATGATTGTTTGAGCACCGATATCTTTCATCACCAGCATTCAAGGTGCATTGCTCTGAAGATTTTAATGTTTAAAGTGATCGGCATGCGAAAGTTTAAAGGTTTAAAGGCCTAGGTGGAAAACCGCTGACTGTTTTTTTAGTTGTTTAATAAGATCAATTTGTTTTAGTTGAAGCACATAGATCAGGACTCAAAAAAAGTTTTCAAACTCTGGCATAAAATCCTTTTCATATCCTTTCCGTGACCTCATCTTGAATTAGCTTCAGAGGAGAGCTTGTAAACAACACCTAAATAATTGATTACTATGCCAGAAACATCCTCACAGCTACAGGAAATCATTTGGACAACTTTTAATTAAATCTTTAAGTAATATATTTGGGTCCGCTGAAAAAAATGTATTGGTCAATATTATTATTTTTTTCTATCAAAGCACTATCCACTCTGCCACTTCGCGCAATTAAAATAAAAAAAACATAATAACCAAAGTACTTACCTCTTGTATGGACCGAGGAGGGAGTTTCCTTTCCGAGGGACCACCAACTACACTCACACAAACCAGCAAGTAGTTCCTCTCCACCGATAAACTGTCCAAGATGATCTCCCTGTCAAGAAGTCCCAGAAAATATGTTTTAAAATGACATGCTGTTGTTTTTTTTGCCTGAAACACTACACGGTGCAGGAAAAGAATAAGGGCTTTGTATTAATCCCCAACAATTTGTATTTTGTTGTATTATGAACATGATCAATGAAGTTAAGTGGTTTGGTTTAGTTTAGTTTAGTTTAGTGATATCTGTGCAACTACTCAGAATCTTTGGGAGTTGTAGTTTCTTCAAATGAGATATATTGAATTACATTTTACAATTTTTACAATTGTTTTATTCATTCTGGCTAAATGTAGTGGTGATACTTGAAAAGCCAAATATTTCATGAGATGGCACCTGGATTTCAAAACTATGAACTATAACAGAATGGCTTTATTTTGATAATTCACAACTCTTATCCATACTTAGTTAGACAATGAATAATGACATAACACTACAGTTCTAGGTGAAAATGTGATGACTTTGAGTGGCCAAATGCTGAGGTGAAGAGAGAATAAATGGTGCCAGGGGCCATTACGGGAAGAGAGCAGAAGAGGGGCCAACAGGAGGAAATAGAGCTATAAATCATCACAATCAAGACCTGGCCAGCACTCAGACATATGATGTGGCCTGGCATTTCACGGCCTCTTTACTATTCACCGCCCATCTCCAGACTTCTGCCAGCCATTTACCAGGAGACGGGCTCTTTAGCACCCACTCCCACAAATGCACTTTTTACTTAAAGACATGCATGTGTTAGGTAAAATTGGCAACACTAAATTGGCCCTATGGACAGGTGTTGAAAATTTGCATATTCTGCTATAACACTTAAAAAATTGCATCTGGTTCATCCAATGACAATGCTATGTCCATATTAAATAAATAAATACATTTAAAAAAAATAAAAAAAAATACTTGTGCTGTACTTTATGCCATATGAGGCAAATAAGGCAAACAGACGGTACTGGCAGTAGCAATGATTACATTTCACTGATTACACAAGTGTCATATGAAGGTTGTACTGTGAGCTTTGAGCTAGAGTTCAATGAAGACCATACAAAAAAGGCAGCTACTTTTGGTTCAGTCCAAGCAGCATGAGCAGAGGAAGGTCTTTAAATTGGATATTTGTCCATTATGTTATTACAACAGTGGTGTCGCAAACAGAGTGCACTCAACACACACAACTCATTTCATAATAAATTGTATAATCTACCCAATTAAGGCTTGTTCTTTGAGTGAGATTTGGATTCTCTCGAGGTAGATCAACTTTTAAAACAACGACATTCGGACATTCAATTATAATCATAAAAAAGGCAAAAAATAATAATTTAATCCACCAGCAGAAGAAATACTTATCCGTGAACTTCTCTTCTAATTAGTGGTTCTCAAAAGTGAGGATCGAGACCACTCATGGGGTCGTCAGATGATCTCAAGATATTGTTGGAAAAAAGTCAAGTAATGCATCTGTTTTTAATTGGAAAACAGTCTAATTTGGTCAAATTAAGTGAAATAATACAGAAAACTATGCAAATGAACAATCATGAACCTCATTTTATACATTATTAAGTTTAAATGTTGTGTACATAGTAAGCCTAGTTTTATTTTTTATCTTATAGTCTATTATTATCCTATAGCAGAGTTTAACTGTCTTTATTTTTGACTTATATAGGTTGTTGTATCATTGTTCGTTGTTTTATGTTGCACCGAATCACCAAGACGTGTTCCTATGTTTGTGAATTCTGTTCATTAACAATGGCAATGAACCTTTTCTGATTCTGATTCTGAAATTATTACCGTTATCAATTTAATTTAGTTGCATAGTAAAACATTTGGGAAACTTTTCAGACCGGGACCCCCAAAATAACCCTACACCCAACTCGGGACTCACACAGTAAATTTAAATAAACGTCCGTAATAATTTCAAGTTGTAAAGCTTTTTAAATGAGGTTCATTTGTACCAGTGTACATTTTAATAGTTCCATCATGTTATCTGACCCAAATTCACTAAAACATACTGTTTTCAATAAAAACGTTTAACTTAAGTACATGTTTGTAAGTTTGAGTATATTTCCATAAAATTAAAAAAAAACTACTGGCTCCTTTGTTGCACTAACTTCAAACATTGATGTAGCTTTTGCATAACAGTAAAACTATCACAAAACAGCAGTAGATGAACAGATAAGAAGATGAGATAACACACTCTGTTCTCAGTAATAACTAGTAGCAGCAACAGCAGTAGTAGTAGTGGAAGTGATAGTCGTATAGCTGACTTTTATGAGACTGATAGTAAACTACATGTAATAATAAGAAGTGCATTGATGTCGAGTCTGTACCCGCCGCTGTCCAACTCAGCGACATTTTCCTTTTGCATCTGCAGCAGCATAGAGCAGATGTTGTACTGACTCTCCAGCAGCAGGAACGTGTCCAGATTACAGCAAAGCACGCTGAGCAGCCTGCACACAAAACATACACAAATGCATACAAAAACAATGAGGTCTGGCTGGTGGAGATATTGGCTGGAAGAGGTTTAAAAAATAAAAATGTAGAGTAGGAACAAAGCAGACATAACTTCATTTGCTTTTCCTTTTTGTCTTTAGTGTGTGTCTGGTCTCAAGTGCTGGATCAGTCAACACATTTTTTCTCCAAATGTCAGCCGCAGCCAATTGGAGGCTTTGTAAAGAAGGAGCCCTTGGGAGAAGCTTCATGGTTCATTTTCCGTTGCTGGTAATGACACTGAACTTAAGTAGGCTGTTAATCTGCCGCAGCCTTTTGAGACACAAGAGAACACGGTCGAAAGATATTGCTGTTTTTCTGCCATTTCTTTTGCCCCCGGTATAAAAATAATCAAATCACACCAATTAAAAATACAATGAATATAAATGAACCATCAAAACTAAAGATGCAAGACAGATAACCTTCCCACAACACTGTTGTGATCAGCCCATTCTGTTGGGATTGGTCAAGGCTAATACAACATCATACTTCCAGATTATGTAACATTCTTTTATGTAAACTTGTCTATTTATGAAGTGAAAATAAATATATCCCAACAAACCTCAGACATTATTCAGGGTATGTCAAAGATAAAAGTCAGTTAATAGACCCTATAAATTGTCAGGATCTTGTCAGGAATGTTCAGGAATGGAGGCAAAGTGAAGTAAACCATAACACAATTTCAATGATTTACTGACATCAAATCTCAATGTTAATGATATTAAATGTATAAAAAGCAACAATTTTAATTTCTAGGAAATTTCCATCTCTATTGCAAAGGGTGAATGTTTTTTTTATTTTTGTGGTAAAGTATGTCATATATTAGAAGATAAAATTAAAAAACATTTCAAACAGGATTTTTCAAGGATTCTTTTTTTCAACAAAAATGCAAAGTAGCTGTTATAATCTCCTATTAAATAAACAAATGCAGTAAAACACAACAGTAAATGTCTTCAAACCAGGCTGATATCTCTCACATGTGTCTGAGTAGTTTTCATGTGTCAAAACCAACTGGATTTTTCATATTTTGTGATATTCTGAGGTTAATCACAGTTTCTTCATTGAAATCGCTTCATGTTCCACTTCTCTTGTGCCTCCATTTTGGAATTTAGAATTTAGAAACATTTAAAGGGTCAAATGAGAGGTGAAAACACATCTATGCATTGGCATTTAATTAAAGTCTCTCCAGCCCAGTTAAATTCTTATGTCTCAGAGATTTAAAGTCAGACTAAACACCTGAATTCCGGCTAAAAGCTAGTTTGCCCTTAATAAATTCATGTTGAATCAAACAAAACCTTTGCATTTCTTTTTTCTGAAGCCAAATAATACAAATATAATCATAAGTCAAAATACATTATACTTTTTATGTTCAAAGATAAACATTTAAATCACAAAGCTTCTGGGTAATACAGTTTATGTAACTGTTTTGTTCAACTGTTCCCTCTATTTTAGCACCTAAATTAGAACCCGGTTTGTACAAAAAAGCATTAACTTGAAATAAATGTCAGGGCTATTATGTTGTTAGTTTCACAAAATGCCATTTCCATTCCACATCCGCTGCATGTGGCATGAGTGTGTGCTGAATATCGGATGGATCTCCCTGGCTGGTGGTTTGTATGGGCGGTGCGTGAGGGTCTGTTGTGGTAAACAGCTGTTGGATTTGCCGGTGTGCTGGGCAGCGACTGGAAGGGTTTGACTGACGTGTTCACTCTGTGCTTCTGACAGCGGCGCCACCAGAGGCTGAGAGGCTGTCAGGCTCCATGACCTCCAGCTCCTCAAACACACACTACCAGGACGCTGCACTTTGTCAGTCAGATAGGGCCTTTAGTATTAAGTGGAGCGAAACCTGGCTGTCGACAAGTCATAAGTACACAGCATTACATCTTAGTTACAATGCTTTGTTACATAGTGCTACACGTTGGATCACTCATTGAACTAAATTGCGGTTAAGATAAATATATATTTTACATGTTGCTAAGAATGCTAAAAAGGTATCCCAGAATATCCATTTTTTTAGGTTTGTGTTTTTACTTCCTGTTTGCCAAGCAACCACTGGGCCAAAATGTCACAGTTTTTATTATTTGACTACTACAAACTACAAATGTATGAGAGCACCTTTATTTTGTTGAATTAATGTTTAGAGGGTCAAATTTTTAGTTTGTTTTTTCGTGTATAAACTTTTAATGTAATGTAAGTGTCCCTTTTTCAACAGATTTTTTAACTTTTCTCAACAAATAGCAACTAACACTTACAAGACACCAATTAAAGTCTAAATTTGAAAATCACATGCACTTTAAATGACACATCTCCATTCCATTCACTCAAATATAAGACTTGGATCAATGACACATTATGTTTTAATTAGGTGGAACTTTTTTGCTAAAACGTCTTCAATGCGTCTTCTCATCAATGCACTTTTTGGAAGAAGGAATTCAAGTTTACACGTAACAGTACCAGCCCATACTTATCTATACTAAAACAAATCTTATCAATAGGACAAAGGCTTAAGGTTTGACCATTCTACAGTAATTTTGATCCATATCAGAACTTGTATGAGATGATGCGTTTAATATTCGGTGTAGTATCAAAATATGTGCCCTTTATCGAGACATTATAGAATCGTGAAAGGCCATGCTTGCAGATTGACAGCCACGCTTTTGTCTGTCAGCACCAGACAGCTGTGGCTTCCATCAGCCAGTGACTGATTTACTGATTTAAGAGAGTTGTCACGGTAGTAAAGTGCAATATAAAGCCAAGCCTAACAAACACATAATGGGATAGGTACGCGTGATCATTATATTAACCTCAATCTGTATGGTCTATGATGATTGAGAGATATATAACTAAGCAACAGGTATTTTATGAAGACATTTTCCAAACTTGTTGAACAACCACAAACCAATTAAAATATACAGTAACTCGCACCTTGTCTCACACCCGCTGTGTGTGTTGTAATCAAAGGGAAGATGGAAAAAAAACTTCTGACTATGGGAGAAATAGATGGAGCGGTCGTTGTCATGACAACAAAGAGGCTTTTTAACAACAAGGGGAACAGAGAGGGGGGGGGTTTAGATCTCATTAGTCACTGGAGATCAGCAGAGAAGGAAATAGGGGCTTATATTTCAAAGGTTTGCTCAAGAGTTACTTGATGACGGGGCATGTGTTTACATTCTGTACGAGCAGGAAATACATTATTAACGGGAATATTTTAATGTTTCTTGACGGAAAATTATTACAGTTTGGTGAGTGACTTTTATCATTGAATCAAAATAAAAAACAGTGATGCGCCAACCTAGTGGAGAAAACAAACCATCCACCTGGAGTGGGCATGTTTTATTCATTATGTGCTATACGTGCGTGACATATAGACAGCTGAGAAAATTAACCTGTAGCACTGGCCTTCTGCAGTCGCATAACACCGGAATTAAATTAAAGGTGAATTAAGTGGTTTGACGATGACGCAGTGGCCTGTATCTAAATTTGTATATGTATCAAACAAATAATTATGATTTATCTTATCGGTTGCGTTGCTGTCACTCACCGAGCTGAGAAGCCAACCTGACTACCGTAATACTTTGCTCACTGAATGTAACAAATGTATTCTGTACAGCAGATGATGATATTTTGCCATGGTTTGCCCATGTTGCCAGACAGCATCAAACTGGATCGAATTGATTCATCTGAGGCCAGCACTGTGACATTGCCTCTAAATGGCATGCACAGGACAGAATAAATGAAGTTGGTAAATGGCAAACTGCTCTTTCAGCAAATACTAGAATAGGGACACATAGCAACGACGCTCTGCTCGCTGACAGAGACAGACATTGTAAGCCTCTGGGACTTACAAGCCCGTTCAGAAGTAGCCACCAAAGCATAGGCAGTTACAAGGATAAAAGACTAGATGCTGTAAAAGAAACTGATGGTCTTAAATAATGACTCAAAGTATATGCTGTTGGGCAGATCAAAATCACTAGAGTAGCCACTAAGTTAAAAATGTACTGATGTGAGCCACATGTGAACTCATGGTATAATTTTAAAATACCTGTGTCTGAAATCATTAGGATGAAACGACACATAACTTTATATTCATATTGCGATAAAAGTGTCATTGTTCTACACACTTGGGGATAATACGCTTTTAGTGTAGCCACAGGTGTGCTGAGGCTGACCGATGGAAACATGGCTTCCAATCTGTGCCAACAATCTCTAAATCACACACCAAATCCAGCCTGACAGGTGGGTAAAGTTATTGAGAGAGTGTTATAAGGCGTCTGCTCTACATTCTGAGCAAACACTGCAACCCAAACTACATCTCTGACCCTTAGACACTTAGATTTAAGTAAAAACCTTTTCCCCTTTGTCTTCCTCATTCTTAAAGACACATATGTATACACAAAGCCCAGCTGAGCCACGGACATTTTTTTTAATCATATTTTCAATGCTGGGTAATCACAGTATACAGAACTATGTCACTCTGCCATAGCGAGGGGTTTTCAAGTGCCAATGCTTGTGTGGTTTGTTGCCAGGTGCTAATCTGATATTGTGTGCTTCCCTGCTGGTGTTAAGCAAGATGGAAAAATATAGTTCAGCCTCACCTCAGGCCAAACGTGTGAGATTGCTCGAAGTGGAACAGTGAGTGTATCTTGGCATCTGAATTCACAGCAATCAGCCTGTCAATCAAATCCTGCAGAGCAAAAGAAAAAGAGGTTGTGAAGGCGATCGCAGTGGCTCAGGTGCAAAACTGTAGTTATCAAGATTATGGTGGATATAATATCACCTACAGTGTGCTGGCTTTGTACATGGATTTTTGAAAGGATTTAAAACGTCTGCGTGTGGGTGGTGAGTGAATGTGAAGTGCAAACACGCCCTCTAGTGGTTTAAAGAGGCACTGCTGTGGAGGTTTCAACAGAATGAAGCACTGTAGTAGGGCTGTGGTTGACTAAAGACATGCTCAGCCAATATAAAAAGGGAGCGTGGGAAAAGCTCTCAAAAATATTAAGATTTTCTTTTTATCTGACCCAAACTGCACTCACAGGACTACAACTGCACTGGAGTTCATACAAAAACAACTATTTATACAGAAATGTACAAGGAAACTGTATTTATATGTAAAAAGGCAGATTAAACTCGTGATTCACCCCCAAATCATTAGTTAACTCATGTTTTCTCCTTTTCACTGTTGTTCAAGGTAAATCCTTCTAATTAAATTAAAAGAACCAGTCGACTATTACAAATTTTGACCGATTAATCAACTAAACGACTAATAGACTCACTGGGATGGATGTCGGTATCTCTCTCAAAGTGTATTCATCCTTGTTAGCAAGAGATTGACGTCCGAGCAGTTCCCACACAGACTGGGAGGATGAAAGCAGGTTGACCAAAGACAGAAAAGACTAGGGAGAGAAAACACACAAACCAATTAGTACTTTTCACAATACAGAGGATATGAAATACAGACGGACTCAACACCGTAAACATTATTGCCACTGAAACAGCCAGGACATTTTTGGTCACAAACAATTGTGGAAATGATTGGGCCAAACTGTCAAACTGTATCCATCACACAACAGAGAACATTTGTGAATTTGATTACACAGCAGGAGCATTCAAATCTATACTCTGTAAACTAAAAACATTCTGTTGAGAATTTACATATATACTTTCTCTTATTATATCTTACCAAGTGTTTCGTTCAGAGAAAATTGCTTTTGTAAGTGCCAGATACTTTAACAAAGACAGGATGAATAGTTTCTATTATATATCTGCTACTTTGTAGATGAAAGACCTTTGAGCAAAGCAGCATATATGAAAAAGGGATATAACTGAAAACCGCATACAAGCTTTAATGGAACAACAATGGCACAACAAAGCATTCATGATTAATAATGACCTGCTGATAAGGCAGAGTTTGTAGGCACGATTTGACCCCCATCGCTGAGAGAGAAATATCACACACATCCCTCCAAAGCTTCAAACGAATATATATAAAAAACTTGAACTGTGTCCCAGTATATTTCAAGCATCGCCCTGTACATTAAGACGGTTAGTGAAGAGTTTACTAACATGCATTTTCTGCCTATTTTGGTAGACATATATATACAGTACATAACGAGGGCTCGCACTACACGGGCACCACTCTTAACATTTGCCTCCCTCTGCCATATCGCTCTCAGGAAAACGTAATTTTGCACTTTTCTGTTTTGCTTTTCAGCTTTTTTGGGAGCTGTTGTGTTTCCTGATGGCACACTGCCCTGCGCAGGTGGTGTGCAGAGGTCATGTCTCACTCTGGCCACAACAGAGCTCAATGTTTAGATCAGGGTTGTGTCACTCAGGGCAGACAAACAATCCAACTTAAAACACAAGACAAAATATATGAAACTCCAGCCAAACTGCATCCAAAAAAAGAAATCCTTGGTTTCTAAGCTACTAAATACTCAACTATCTCCTTGCCCAGGTACCCCCTTTGTTGGATAGCAGGTCTGCTCAATTATCAACAAAAAGTCTGTACAAAATAGCCAAACTCACCTCCATATAGCAACAAAAAGAATAATGTTGATCTATCAGAAACATTGCAACCTGAACCTATTTTATAAAAAATATTAATAGTCTAATCCCAAAGCAATTTATACAGGAGCAAGGTCTGAATATCCTTGCTGTATATCCACTTAATACTTAACATATCAACATTTTAAGGATTTTCTGGCCCGTAGGCTTTATTATACCGGACAGTGCAGCATGAAATTGCTGCACTGTGCAATTGCTGTTGGAATTCATGTGCAATTCATGTGCAATTACTGTGAAATTCATGTGCAATCTATGTGCAGTCGTGACACATATTCATGTGCAATTACTGTCGGGATCACATGCAATGGTATTTATTTATTTATTTATTTGTCTATGGGAGTTTTTATTTATTTATAGGAGATCTTCTACTGAAAGTGTTTTTCAGACTTCCTATAAGTGATCTGTTCTTCTGTATCTACCTCTGTATCTACCTGCGTTGCACCAATGAAATTTCCCCATGTGGGACAATAAAGGAATATCTTATCTTATCTTATCTTATCTTATGAAATGGGGATGAGACATGCAGCAAACTGTCAGGGCCAAACTCAAACTCACAGCGCTGTGGCTGGCTCCATAAGATCCAGTACGCAATTCTGATACCAAAATGTTATAAAACAATATTTTTTTTTAAATAACCCCAGTAAATAATTCATAGTATCTTGTTTTGATATAAACCAAGAGAATCAAGAATATTCAAAACTATCTACCAAAGATCACATTTTGAACTGATGCCAAAGTGAATCAAGTTGTCTGTCAATGTCAATGAGTATTTTACTGTCAGTGTTGTTCTATTTCTTTTATACTCCTATTACCGGTATTTAATTTAAATTTTTGTCCTATGTTAAGGTCATTCTCTACTTTATCTGTGAAGAAAAAACTGTATTACTTTATTTATTTATTTTTATGTAATATTTGTATTAGGAGTTAATGGTTGAATGTGTAGCTGTGGCTGTTGTCACACAGAGAACAGTTTTATATTTATAACTGACCTTCAGGCAGCTTCTGTCAATAGGATCCATAGGTGTCGGTTTCGGACGAACAACCCTCACGTCTTCATTCCCACATTCCAGGACTGACCATAACTCGACCACCACAAGTCGTATAAAACCTGGAAATATCAAATATCATTAAAAAGTAACAACAATTATCATCGTAACATCTCATCAAAACTTAAGCTGTTTTGTCACCTGAGCTGTTCAGAGCCACCGCTCCAGGAGCAGTCGCTGCGATCTGTGTCACCATAACCCCATAGCCAAACTTTTCACAACGACTCACCTGCGAGAAATATCAAAAATAATCACTTTTCCAAACTGACTGCTCAGCGGGGTAGGACAGGAGTGCAACTTTGCTGAATAAAATGTTGCACACTAGACCATTGGGCACAAACTGAAAAGGCAAGACATAACAACTCAGAACAATGTGCTTCTAAACACTTCATTCATCAAAAGCACCATAAAACACAAAACAATAGAGAAAATATAATTTAATTCAATAATTGAAGTCAAAACTGAGGATGGCAATTATGGAAGTGCACAAACAATGGAAGCAAATTAAGCCCAGAGGGAATTAGCCATGGTCTGCAAAGGCTGTGTGCATGTCTGCAATTTAAATCAGGAGTATGTGCCCCGTATGCCAGCCAAAAGCAAAGAAAGACTCTGACAAACTGTCCACAGAGGTTACAAAGGTTTAGTGAATACATTCATCAGTACAATTTAAAGTGTCTATGTTCCCTGAATGGAAAAATCTTTGTGAGTGAAAATTGTTATCAGTTGATAAGACAACAACAGATTTTTGACAGTTTCTGCTGTTTCTACAATAGCTTCCGGCAATATTACACGTTGACACATTGATGCTATTACCAATGATTAAAACAAGTGAAATCCTTCAGGACATCCATAAATGTGATAAAATAATACCACTGTCTCTATAGCAGCTATAAATATTACACTGGACTGAATCTTATCTGAGCTTATACAAAATACAAGATTACACCATAATGCCTTCTTTCTTCTCCTCAAGTAACAAGGAAGAAATCCATTTAAAGAGAGAAATGATGAAGTAATGAAAAGTGCTTCCTGGTAACCTTTAGATGAGTACCTGTAGTTTCTTGGTAAAGCGAGAGAACATGTATGAAACACATTCATTGATGGCTCCAGTCTGCTGGACAAGCAGTAAACCTTTAGGAGTCACAGCAAAGCTCAGCAGGCTGTCCAGGATGGTCTCCTCCCACATGAGCCTGCTCCAAAGAGAACATGACATGTTCAGTCTTTATTTTTTCCTTATTTTATTAGTACATTCTTAATTTATGCATGCAATATTTGATTCTATAGTTGTATATAGTATATAGTATAGTATATGTTGCTATTACTATTATTTTATTACTCATTGTTTTATGTTTAACCATAACGCCGAAACAAGTTCCTATGTTTGCGAACTGTTCAATGACTATGGCAATACTGAGTTCAGATTCAGATTTTCAATGAACAAATAGTGCAAAGTAAAATGCAAAATAGTGACATGAGTTAAACTACATCATGAATAGCCTTGGCTTCATTTTAGATCTCTCTTCTGACATCTACTAATTGCAACAGTTTCTGAGCTGCTCTAATCTCTTTCAGGCCAAATGTTCTCATTAAAACCTCCATAATTGTAGCGCAAAGATTATTGTAACATATTATTATTGCTTTTATCTTTCACAAGGCACTTGAATCATCAACTGCAGCATTTAAAAACAATATATAGTTGTAACTGTCACAGGTACTCGAGATTAATTGTGTGTCAACTACATTTAGCAAATATTGTACCTGGAAATCATTGACTGAAGGTAATTTCAGTGAATGATATGCTATGATATACCATAGTGTATAAAAATACACTAATAATAATGTACAAATTTAGTTTACATCTCAAAACTGAAAGCATTGTTTAGAGACAACAGTTGAATTTTGTCTGAAGAAGTGACATTTATAAAGCAAAAATTAGGCTTTAATCTCCTTAAGACAATCTTACATATTTTCACGTTCACTGGTCAATCCTTGACTGGGTGCTGGTGCTGGTGCTGGGGCTGGTGCTGGGGCTGGGGCTGGTGCTGGTGCTGGGGCTGGTGCTGGGGCTGGTGCTGGTGCTGGTGCTGGGGCTGGTGCTGGGGCTGGTGCTGGGGCTGGTGCTGGGGCTGGTGCTGGGGCTGGTGCTGGTGCTGGGGCTGGTGCTGGGGCTGGTGCTGGGGCTGGTGCTGGTGCTGGTGCTGGGGCTGGTGCTGGGGCTGGGGCTGGGGCTGGTGCTGGTGCTGGGGCTGGTGCTGGGGCTGGGGCTGGTGCTGGGGCTGGGGCTGGGGCTGGGGCTGGTGCTGGGGCTGGTGCTGGGGCTGGTGCTGGGGCTGGGAGCCCTTCTCTAAGCTAAATAAAACAAATAACAAATTAAATATATAGTATTGACAAATAATATTTTGTTCCAGTTTAGTTTATAATATATTTATAATACATGCACTGAGATCAGAATAGAACCTCATTATTTCCGTGCAGCACAAGAGCCAAATGTAAGTGAAAAATGTATTAAAAATTAAATGAGTGCAGATGAGACTATTTTTGTCTTTATAGATGATTAATACCAGCCCACGTACAGCTCTTCTCATTGACTGAAATGTCTTACTCGTGTTGAATGCAGATGTAAATTACCTGTTTCCACTCTTTAGCCAGAGCTTTGTGCAGGCCGTAAGGGCGGAGCTCCTGGAGGCCCTCACAGGTGTTGTATATCTGTCTACACACAAATATGAAGGCTCCACGTAAAGAGTAGGACACCTCTGGGTCACTCAGCCCAGGCAGATTTTCATTCAGCAGCTTCAACGTGAACTGAACAATGACATGTGCTGCAAAGGTCCTGGAAGAACAGAGGCATTTTCTTTTGTTTATCTAATACAATTCCAAAATGTAACTTCTAATTGAACACGGTTTCACCTCTCGTTGTGGGACATCACTAGATTCCTCTTGTGTAGGAAAAGATCTAATCCTTTGTTGGTGTTGGCAATCCGAGCCAAAACATCTGCGATGAGAGTCAGTGTCACTGGAGGAGACTTTAATTCAGTCTGGGACACACGAAGAAGATAAATAATGAACTTCAAACTGAATTAACACAATAATTCACATAACCAATGCAAAATTGTGTGGGAGGTATCATTTTATATACTGTAAGTGACCGTGTCTGACCTTGTGGCCACCGAGCAGCGCTATAACAGGTGCCAGCAGCATCTGTATGACTGGAGTCTGGTGTAGACAGTCCGCAGCACACTCTGTCCTTTCACACAGCATCCACATCACCTCCATCACCAAACCGCTGGGAGATATGGAGTCTGAGGACAAGCGAACCACACGACATGCTACGACATGTGTGCGAGACTACACAGCAAGATCAAAGGAAACTCACTGCAGTCGAGGTCAATGTTAAGTGTATTTACATAACAACAGCTGCAGCACTACATTCACAGATATATTAAGCAGAAATATACAACACGCAAAAGGAAAACATGACGGGCAGATCGACTGGTTTTCAGTGAGGTTTTGAAATCATTTTGAATTTAGAGATTAGAGAGTCAGTGTGAAAAGAGTTGGTTTATTTTTTGACTGATTCGTCCAAAAAAAAAGGTTGAAATATGAATATCATTGACCGAAATCGAAGATGTTTGACCTCTTCGTAGCTAGGATAAATCTTGTGTTCTCTTACCAATTAGATCAGTATTGAGTGGACAATATTGAACACACGAACCATGTAAAGTGAAAAATAAATAATCGAGAAAATGTTTTGGATGATTGTACTTTTTGAATAGATTCGTAGTAGTTTCAAACCCAGCTTATACTTGTAATTGAGTATAATGCTGTCCCTATGATTCAATTTAGTAACATTTAAAATCCTAGGAGTTACGGAGTACAGTTCAAGCCCCAAATTGTCTTAATGCACGACTGTTTCCCCGCTGCCTGCTCCATTCTGTTGCACATGGCACACATAACAGCATCACATCTCACAGAATATGCAGATTGTGGTTTTAAACTTTCAGCTTTAAACCGTTTCATTAAAATGTATCAAGATTGGGATAAGTGACTGTTCTAAGATGCTGCCAGTGATAAATATCTATCATCATTTTATTTCAGTCAAGTGGACCTTTGTGAAGAACATTTTTTAAAATCAAAGTTGAAAATGATAGGAATTAGAGCTCAAAATGGAGTCTCTTTATCTTTGTCATCAGTGAGTGACTCCGTCCAAAATGCTGGGACAATTTGCAAGCAACGGACACATTTTTCTGACGGTCTAAAGAATAATTTAACAAAATAAATGTGTCAGGTATCAGGTATTGATATTTCTAAACCCTTAACTATTGTGTAATTTGGGTAACAGTTGTGGAATTACATTCACATCTGCTGCTCATGTCCAACAAGGGGAAAAACATTATAGTAGTCCCATGTGTCATATGAACTTCAAGTTCAAATGTGGCAGCACTACTTGTACTTGTACTTGTAACTGAGTAAAGATGTTTAGCTATGTAACTTCAGCACTCAGTAGCAGTAGCAGTAGCAGTAGCAGTAGCAGTAGCAGTAGTAGTAGCAGTAGTAGTAGCAGTAGTAGTAGCAGTAGTAGTAGCAGTAGTAGTAGTAGTAGTAGTAGTAGTAGTAGTAGTAGTAGTAGTAGTAGTAGTAGTAGTAGTAACACAAGGTCTGTCAGAAGACAAAGCATGGCTCAGTACGAGGTCAGAGATAACAGATATACTCTGAGTATCTACATCTCACAGGAGGGTCATTGTGCTCTCTCTATTCTCAGTGTGTACAAAAGTCAAAGAGGAGTCAGAACCTCACCTGAGGGAGAGACATCTCTGTGAGACGCCTTTGGGTGTTGGTACATAATGTTTATGAGGATGACAAGCAGCTCTGTCAGACTGACTGGATCTGAAATATAACAATTATAATTACTTTATCAAGGAACTTACTCAGAGTTCAAAAGTGCTCTAGAAAATTGGAGTGAATCATCTCCGATCATCGATATGTACTTAATTTAATAATAAATTGGTAAATAAAGCCACATTCAATTCAAATGACCAAGAAAATTGTGATTCAAAAGTAAATTGCAATCATTCAAAGTAATGTTTAAAATAATAGATTATAAGATTATGTTAGAAAGAAACATGCTGGTATAAAAGGAGACAATCTTCTCATATCTTATTCATGATCCATCATGTTTCTTTAGATTTATGAAATAAGGAAGAAACGGGAAAAAATTTCCCCTAATATGAAATCAATATATCGTAACTACAGACGAGTCACGCATGGAAACAGTGTGTTTGTTATTAAAGTTTATAGTGTAGGTGATTATTACGTGGTGTGTCTCAAGACACTGCACTAAACGGAAGAGTGGTTTCTAAGATAATGACATTCCATTCTGAGATTGTGGACATAAAAACTGAGATTATTTTGTTGTCAGTGAGGGAGAGACAACCTTGGATACAAATAAACCGTAATTGTCTATTTGTTTTTAAAACAAGCACTATTTAAAAGCCTTTAGTGTATATTGCTATAGTATATTTCATAGGGTAATATGCATCAATTAGTCATGAAGTTTATGTCTAAGTATGTATTAAACTATGAATAGCTTCGAAGTACAATGAACAATACTTTACCTTTATACTGTTGTACTTTAACTGGGAAGAGCTTTCTCCCATTGGTGTAGATCAACAGCATCCCCAGCAAGGACAGTGAGTGCACAAAGAGGGCATATGTAAGCTCTGTTTCAGTGTAGACACTTCTCTGACCTGAGCATGGAAATATGGACAAAACACATATTAATATACTACTTTACATGAAATAATACAATGTCTCATAAGTTGTTATTCTTTCCCATTTGAAGCCATGGTTCACAGCAGGAAAAGATTGGTAAAACATATTAAATGGTGACAACAGGCATGCTGCAAAAGAAGCTCACTGAACTGATCTCTATAGTGTAATTCTGGCTTTGGGAAGGTCAAAGATCTATAATAACATAAAAGCACTAGCACATTTGTTCTGCATTCATTTTTATTTATAGAGAGGGTTTTGATCATGTCTTAGGGGTCTCTTTCTGTTGGAGTCCAACTGTACCTGACTTTGACATTTTCATTGTCAGAAGGTTCTCACATGAGGAATGGCATGTTGATATTTACTGAGCTGAAGTAGTAAATTGTGTCGTACATATGGCTGATAGGGAAATGGTACAGCTTTAATAATTGCTGGTATTTGTTCTTGACATGGCCTTTCTCTTCATAGCACCATAGATTTACTCACCAGTTTTCTGTTGATTATTTGACTCTTTTGCTCCTTCATTATACTTTGCACAGGATTCTTTATAATGTATGCACTCCTGCAGTGCCACCACAATCTGAAAATACATTTTAATTAAATTAAAATAATGAATTTAAAAAGCCACAGGTTCCAAGAACGAGACAAGTTAAAATTATTTTGGAGGAAAGTTGATCATTCTAGGATAATCCACTCAACAAACTTAACTTCATTTTATTATTCCCTCGTGAGGGAAATTCATTCTCAACATTTGACCCATCCTTCAACCAGTGCCACTGTGGCACTGGGCAGTAAACTGCTGCAGTACAGCGCTCTGCTCCGGACCTATCTCCAGAGCTTTATAGCAGGAAAATATTTTCTACTGTGCATGCTTTGAGTTGATGGGGAACTGGAGTGACGCTCCGACAGTGATAACTCTGCACAGAAAGGCCTGAGCGACCCTCTTGATGTGGCATGAGTCATTGCTATTCAGACACCGTAAATGAAGAGATTAAACAATCAATTGTGAATGACCAGCAACTTCCTCAGCCAATCCTCAAAGTCTCCATATTGATTCATATTAAAGTCTGCTAGTACGTTCACAGTGTCACTAAACTTCAGAGCAGCACAGAAGATGAAAAGTGCAGGTTGTGTAGTTATACTAAGCCAACACACACAGGAATAAAGTAACAGCTTCCTACACTTTGCCCAAGGTGTCAACAGTATCAAAAATGCTGTAAACCTTGATCTTTTTGAATTAAAGATTAATTCACGGGGCTTTTTGATGTTAACTTGGTTTATTTTGAGGAAAACTTTGCAAAGAAGTACAAAACTGAGAAGTTCAGGTTATTGATTATTGAATGAGTCACTCACCAAAGACTTATATTTTTTCTCAAGGAGTTTGAGAATCACAGTCCTGCTGTAGTGCCCATGCTGAGATAGGAGATAGTTTAATTAGACATATGGACTTATAATGTACATGTACAAAAGTGATTGTATGTAATTATATAATATTGTCTTTCAAAAACCGACATACCATCCACTTTTTAAACCAAGTGGCTTTAATATCGAGTAAGGCCAAGAGATGCAACGGTTCCAGAAGATTTTCTAATCTGGGTGAAGCAGAGGCACTTTCAGAATGAAATGCCAACAGATAGAACGTGCTCTCAATGACTTCCTCCATGTATCTGCAATGAAAAAAAAATCAACAGTAAATCACTGGAGGTCAAATGCCAAAGTTGACACTTAATACACAATTGTTATTACATATGTTCATTTTCTACCACTTGATCCCGTTAGGGGTCGCAGGTGACTGGACTGACATGGAGCCTTAGGCGGGGCTCGTCACAGAGTTAACACATAGCCGTAGACACACAGACAAACATTCACTCTCACATTCATTCACTATGGTTAATCTAGAGTTGCCAATTTAGCTATCACATGCATGTCTTTGGACCGTGAGAGGAAGCCGGAGAACACAGAGAGGACATGCAGACTCCACCCAGACTCCACCTAGAAAGATCATGTGATGTGGCTCTGGCCCGGGATACAAACCAATGATCTCATTATTGGGAGGCTAGAGCTCTAACCGCTCTGCCACCGTGCACCCCACAAATCGTGTTACATGCGTACAAAAGGATAAGTTGGCAACAAACAAATAAGGACAGAAACTCACTTTTCAGGATGACGAATCCAAAATGTGGTCACTTCTTTTTGAAAATCATTCATCAGCCGAACCTAAATAAAATAGACAGAACACCTTAAAGTTATTTGTTTGAATAAAATAATATCTTGAATATTTCCTTCTACCTGTTTTAGAAGTTGACTGATTTCAGGTCTGGTTATGTCAATACCACTTGAGTGGAGAGGAACCTTCAGAGAGCGGAAACTAGATTCTACGGTTTTAGCTGCAACAAGAGTTTAAACATTCTCAGCATTATTCTGAAACAAATTAAAACTGGTAGAAGGCAAGGACGAGCATTGAACACAATGCATCACGAGCCTTGCCTATTGTGTCTTACCTAAACTGGTGTAAATCTCTCTGGTCACATTCAGTGGTGATGAGGAAAAGCTTTTAGCAAAAAACTGCAGTACATGATCCTACACATACATTCATACAGTGTTACTATACTGACTGCACAGTGTGAACCACATTTTGACACTAACGGTGCATAGACTCACGCTGAGGTCTGGCTCAATCAGGGCCGCGCACATGTTTCTGCGCAGACTGCTCCAGCTCTCACAACTCAGCACGTCTGATGGTGGAGCAGAGCAAAGGACCAGAAGAGCCTCCCATCGCACCTGAGTGGAGACGCATGCTTCGTCAGTTCTGTGCTCCACGTATTACAACTGAAGACACACAGCATTGAATAACCTCTTTGGGTTTGCTTGAATCAAGGTTTTCAGTCAAGGCTTGCAGCTGCTCTTGTCTGATAAACGCATAACTCTGAAACGAATAAAGCAAAATCAGTCAGGCAAAATAGCATACAAACTACAGTCTACTATTGTTTTCTTAAGGTTGTAAGGAGCACAGCATTTACATCGTCATATGTATGGATATGTCAGTAAGTATTCTGAATATCTTTTCTTACAACACCACTTTAGTTATGATAATACATTAAAATGATTCGCTGCCTCTTAAGAGCGTGGCCTGACCTGGTTGAAGGAGGAGTCACTGTCGGAGCAGTCGTTGTACTGAGCGTTGGACTGACTGTGCTGTGCCTCTCTGTGCATCTCCTCCTTCCTCAGCTGGTCTTCTTCAAATTTGCTGATCAAAGACTCCACCACAAGAACCATGGTGTTCTTCAAAGCTTGCATCATTTGCTGGTACCTGAAGAAATAAATATCTTTGTTCATCCATCCATCCATTTTCTTCTGCTTATCTAGGACCAGGTCACAGGGGCATATCTCTAAATATCTTAAAATATATGTAATAGTCTTTTAAAGTTTTTTTTTTTTACAAAAAAAAGGTAGATTTTGTAATAATTTAGCAAATATGTTTACACTTTCACCTTCTCACTGTTGTCAAAGGTTGTTTATTTGATGTTACATTCTGAAAAATTAACTTTACTTAAATTAACAAGAAGGGGGTAAATACTCAAGCAGTTTCATTTTTTTTAATCACATACAATTAATTTAAGGGCCTCTTCCACGCTCTACACAATGACTTACTCCGCTGACTCCCTTGTTTTCCGAGTGACAGAGTGGACCACCGTGTCATGGCCCGATCCAACAGCATGTTGTCCATCTCCTTTGGTTAAACCCTTGATCTCCTCCTCCACGACAGTCCCCAGTGAAGTCTCCATGTGCTGACGTAAGTACTTCACAAACTCATAACTGTCAAAATATACACGCAAGGAGTCAAATCATATTCAGTGTAAGAGATTTTCTGCATAAAAGGTGGACATTTTACTTGTGGAAGTTTTTATCGGTCTCCTCCAGATGAAGAAGGACGTCCTCAGCACACTCAGTCGATGGTGCGTTGGAAATCCTGTCATTGATGCTCTGGAGGAGTTGCTTGAGGAGGGACTGCAGCTCCAGCTCATCTTCAGCCGTCAACTGAGACATAATATTCTCTACAGCAAGCTCTTAATAAAAACACAAGATTATTTAAATACATTTATGTGAGATTGATTGTCATAATGTGTTATAAGAACATGATAAAGTGTACTCTTTTAATTATTCTATGATTGGGTATGAAAATACTTAACATATAGACAATGTAAGCTGACCTAACGTCACTAAAACAGACCACTACTTCTTAAAATTGTCATACAATCTAAAAAGAGTAAATTACCAATTGCAAAATGTCTTGTTTAACAGTGACATACTTTATGACATAAACCAAATGAAAAGATATCGTTATTATTATGAAATGTATGTTTTAATTTACCAGTCCCTGTAAAATGAGGATACGTTATTACAACAGTGCCAATTTAGCCTTCTGGTGCTAAAAGCTAACAGCAGAAATGCAATAGATTCATTACAAAACAACATTTAACCTGCCAAAATGTGCAGGTCTTAAACTACAGACCCGATGTATTAGCGTTGTTAAATCCCGTCAACAATAGGTTTATCTCACGCTACATATCTTTTGGACAGAACAACATCAGTTTGATAGCAGCGTCTCTATGGAAACGTGAATCGCCGAGAATTCTGGGTTCTTCTGCAGCTTTTAGGGACAGTCGGAAATTAGAAACTCCTCGCAGACACACAGACAACCCTGAGGAGAAACGGAAAAGGGCTAACATTTTGAACATATTAATCGCTCATTATTCAAACGAGTTTAAACAATAAAATAAGAAAAAACTAAGGCATTGAGCAAAGTAAATGTGTCTTCAAATATGCAAAACTGAATCTTCTGTTACGGGAATAGTGCATTTTCCCCTCCCTGTTTATTGTTCCGGGTGTTTGTGAATCCATTTTGAAAGTCGTGATCACGTGACCCCGTTGACGTATCACGCTCACTGTTTTGGTTCCGCATTCTCATCTCCCCGTGAATCGAAGGTCCATATTTCTGCTTAAAAAACACACGGTTTACATGTAAAATAATCAGTATGTCGTTACCTTTATCTATTGGTGTACATTCTTGTATCTAGTTTTGTCCATGATGTGAAAAGATCGTTGCAGGAGCTACTTTTAGCATGGCTGCAGTAGACAGCTTCCAGTTTTTGTACAAAGAAATAGCTCGTTCTTGTAGTTTTTATTATGAAACGCTGGCGTTGGTGGGCGCTCTGTACACGGCCAGCAAGGTGGTCATACTGCTGAGAAACGTCTGCTCACTTGTCGGAGTCCACTTTCTACCCAGGATTTTCCCCAAAAAGAAGAAGCTAATCCACCGATTTGGGGACTGGGCTGTTGTTTATGGTAAGGATGGATGCTTGAAATCGTATTCTTACCACAAATATAACCTCAAAATCATGACCATAAACAAACGCAACACTGTATGAGTTTGTTATTTTTCTTGTGAAGTCATTTATAGTACATTTAAATTGCCTTTCGTCGTTCATGGGATTCAACATCCTGCCACGTTTTTCATTCAAACGTTATATTTCAGTTTTAGTTGTTGATTGTCCTCATTTCTCATCAGTCTGAATGTCATGGATGATTACAATATATGTATTTTATCAATGTCTGCTCTGATCTATTTCAGATGGAGCGGCGCCTGTGGCCTTAGCCTATGCAGAGGAGCTGGCCCGTCAGGGGGTCAGCATCATCTTCATCACTGTGGACCCCGACGCCGTTAGAGACATGACTGCGTCCCTACCTCAAGTCTACGGAGTGGAAACCGTTGTCGTTCTCGCTGACTTTTCCCTGGACCAGTCTGCTCTCAAACTCGTCCAAGAGGTCATACGGGGCAAAGACATTGGTTTTCTGGTGAACTGTGTGGAAGAGGCAGTGACGCTGCCCCAAAACCTGATCGAAGTGAATGAGGAGGCCCTGATGCGAGCGGTTAATAAGACGACTGTTGTGATGACACTGATGACCCGCTTAGTGCTGCCCGGGATGCTGCAGCGGAGCAGAGGAGCTGTGGTCAATATATCAACTGGAGCCTGCTGTAAACCTCTGCTTGGAAGAGTCGTGCTCTCTGCATCGATGGTGAGACACAGGCTCAAATCGCGTATCCCTTTCATTTGGTGAACTGTTAATTTAGCAATTGAAAATTACTTGGAAGTGTGGGAAATTGTTGTGCTACTGTATGTAGGCATTAGCAGTAGCATACTTCGATCTTAAGAACATCAGCTCCAAATATATACTTTTCTTAATATTCCAGGGTAGAGCAGTCATGTTCAAAAGCTTGATATAATTATAATTTCAGGGTTACTTGGACCATTTCTCTCAAGCGCTGCATCTTGAGTACAGCAGCAAAGGGATATTCATCCAGAGTTTGGTACCTTTCCAGGTCTGTTGATTTTGAAATCATCAGGTCAAAATAACAATTTATAATGTATTTGTAAATTTGCATAATATGTTTGCTTTCAGATTGCTTCAACCAGAGGGAAGCTGAAAGAGAGCAGTTTTGTACCAAAACCACAAGTTTACGCCCAGCATGCCATATCCACTCTGGGAGTGTCCCACCGGACCACTGGCTACTGGCCTCATACGCTGCAGGTTCAAACAACTATAACGAGCTTCAAATACTCTTTGTAGATTACTGAGTTGTTTCTTCTTGTTTTCTTTCAGTTTGGACTGATCAGGTGTATCCCAGACTGGATGTGGGTTTTTGGATCACGGCTAATTAACAGTTAAAAAGAAGAGTAGGACAAAGCACCATCCAGTGTTCTCGCTGAAGGGCTTGCTTGCACAGCGCACACCTCGCACAGCGCACATGGGCATACGGCGCTCGCGAAAATGTTTTTAAGTACTTTTCGCGAGCGCCGTCCCACCGCCATCCTTCAACCTCAGCCCAGCGAGAACACTGCTATCATGACATAATGCACTGTATATTTATACCGATATGTTAATTTTATTTTATTTTTTCCCCTCCATGGATTTTAGGATATATTCTTTAACTCTTCTGTACTTTATGGGAAAAATGCTTAAATTAATTTGTTTGTGAGAAAATGTATGTCCAATTAATGTTTAACGTTATAATCTGATAAGACACTCCATTGTATACTACTACTGAAAATAAAAGTATTAGAAATTAAATATGTATATCTTGATTTATTTATTTTTTTCTTCAGATTTAAAATAAAATCTCTTTTTTTGTTCAGAATTCACTTCAATATGTGTGGAGAAAATACTATCTTGAAGTTCTCTAACAGAATTTACTTGTCAGAACCAAAACACTTCTTTTGCACAATAACTACAACTGTTTATCTTGGCAAATGTTTTTCCACCTGTGATTTCAAAGGTTGAGTTTGTGTGCTGTTGAAGGCCACGGTGACTATGTTGGACCCTTTAAACTCTGGAATGTAAATGATTGACATCCGTGGCCAGACGCAGCAGTCAGCAGGAGTTATCTGCCGTGTGGCTTTCCAGGTCACTGGATGTTTGTAAATGCAGCAGAAAGTGTCGCGTGAGGCCTTCAGAAGAACACCTGGAGATGGAGAAAGCTCTATTAAAACACATCATTTGGGTGGTTTCATATATAATTGAAATAGAACCAATAGTTGTTTATTGTATAGATGTATGGAAGTGTGAGGATTGTATACCATCCAACCATTCATCCATTTTCTACCGCTTGTTCCCTTTCGGGGTCGTGGGTGACTGGAGCCTATCCCAGTGACTTCGGGCCTTAGGCGGGGCACATCTTGGACAGTGGCCAACTTGTCGCAGGGCGATTGTATACCAAAAAAGATTAAATTGACATCACAAATTAATAATGCATTGCACCATACATAATGAAAATTAAAAACAAATAGCTACATGGGCCATGCAATGACTCAAATTGAGATCCAATCTTTAAATCCTCAATGAGCAGCTTGTTGCTTTTTAATTTAGAGGTCAGTTAAGGCATGGTTTGGAGCAGAGGGATAGGATTTTGGAGGACTAAAATTCATCTATTTTGTCTGTTAAATGCCACTGATTCAAAGTCTGTTTAGCATTTATTCATAAGATTAAGATTACCACATGTGTTCTCTCTCAATAATAGAAAAAGAACATTGTGATCACTTTTTGCCACTGAGCCCAGCCTCACGAGCTTCCCACACACGGGAGGCAGAACGCTGAAGCTGTGCATGACAACCTATTATACCTTTAGGGTTTAAACCTCGAATAAACAACATCTGAAAATAAAAGTATTTTATTTGCTGTGTATAATTTATTTTTTTCCCAAATCTGCGATCACATTCTCAACCACTTCCTTCAATAGTCTAATCTCAGAGGCTGCTAGCTTTCCTCTAAGAGCCAGTTAGAAGTGTTATTTTGTGTTTCTCTAGGATCAGTGTCCTTCAACAGATGTGACGTAAAGAAACAATGAGCTTTTGGGAGCTGCTTCTGCATTTGCTCTGTGCATCTGTGCATCCTCCCAAGAGGCTCTTCTCTTCTTACAACCAGCTACATTCATTGGTAAGTTCATCAAATTACTTTATGTGTATTGTATTGTATTATTATTATTATAAGTTGTTAGTGTTGTAGATAGCGCTGATGTTGCGCTTTCACAAATGTCTCTTTAAGTCAACCATGTCAATATACTCGGTTAGTTGGTTAACATTTTCCTTTTATTCACAAAATACTTAAACATTTAAACCAACTTTAAAACAAAGGATATACATTTTTATTTACTTTTTCTCAATATCTTTTAGCAAAAGCCAGAAGCCAAATGTATTGCTTTTAAACCAAGGTTAAGGTCTGGTTTTGCAGCAGATAACTTTATGTTTTGGAGACTTCAAATCAGCAGCTGTGCCTTCCTCTATCAGCAAAGCCGCAACTAAGCTGGCCTTGTGTCCTCAGTGTGCAGGAGGGAATATTATGTGCTTGTACTCGCACACAATGTAACTAAATATTGTACCTAAATAATGCAGTTCGTTTTTATTATTAGTACATCGGCTACACAATTAATTACACAAGAGTAAACCAGACCATTTTGCATAATGTATTTTGCATGAATCTTGCAGTAACACTGGTAGAATAGATTGTGAAAAAGCAAAACTGTTGGGATGGAAACTTAATTTCAGTGCAAGTGATATTCAACTCAGTACTTGTGCCCGAAATGAGTGAAAGTGGTGTACATTAGACTTAATTTGGCAACAACAGCACAATATATATCGTATTTTCCGGACTATAAGTCTCACCGGAGTATAAGTTGCACCAGCCAAAAATGCATAATATAGAAGAAAAAAACATATATAAGTCACACTGGAGTATGAAATGCGGTTGCTAGTGTGAAAATAACAAATTATATCACATATAAGTCGCTCCGGAGTATAAGTATATAAGTATAAATATAAGTAGCACCCCGGCCAAAACTATGAAAAAAGGGGCTACTTGTAGTCGGTAATCATGTTTTCATTATTTTTGATGAATAGAACAGCTGCTGACACAGGATGGGTGACTGGCATCTTTTGGGCCGTCTACTGGACAAGGTGCAGAGCCACTCCACGGTCGTCGGCAAAGTTTGGCTCACTGTGCTGTTTGTGTTTCGCATCCTGGTCCTCAACACGGCCGCAGACAGGGTACGGTAGCAGCAACGCCCTAATCTCCATCTGTTTTTCTTTTCGTCACTCACACCGCGTGTTCGTGACTTCTCGTTTGTGATACAGGTTTGGGGTGATGAGCAGTCGGACTTCATATGCAACACGCAGCAGCCCGGGTGTAAGAACGTGTGCTACGACCTGGCCTTCCCCATCTCCTACGTGCGATTCTGGGTGCTGCAGATCATTGCCGTGGCCACTCCCAAACTGCTTTACCTTGGCTATGTTCTTCATGTCATTCACGCTGAGAAAAAGGTAAGAATTGTCAACTATACACATCTTTTATAGAGAGTGTCTTTTGTCAGTCAGCCTAGAAGATAAACATACTTTTCTGCAAGGTTAATTAAAACCACAAATATATATTTCAAATGGTAAGTACATTTTTACAACTACCAGTTCCAGCATAAGCAATGGAATATTGACTTATTGTTTTCACTCATCCAAGATCATGTTAAAATAAGTGAGATGATTACGTAAAAGTGCACTATATACCGTGTTTTCAGGACTATAACACGTATAAGTCGCACTGGAGTATTAGTCGCACCACCGGCCAAACTATGAAAAAGGCCTTATAGTCCGGAAAATACGGTAACTCTGGTGGAGAGTTAGCCACCTGCTTGTTCTCATGGAGATGCTTTGCCTGGAATGTTCCACAGTAGAGCGTTAAACCTCACTTGCGATCCTGGTAACGTCCTCAGAGCTTGCAGCCGAAACAAGTCAAGAAAAAAATACAACGCGCAACAACAAATTGTCAGCCTTCAAGAAAAAAAGAGAGGTTTCTCGATCTTACATGTACAACTGCAGTTTAATGCTATACTGCGGAACATTACAGGCAACGCTAGAACATCTCCATGGAGACAAGCAGGCCAGAAAAGCCACATGGTGCACTTTTATGAGCATCGGGAGCAGTTTGAAATCACCCCAGACTCAAAGTTCATACATTAAACGTGTCTGTGCAAAGCGTTTGTCCTAACTTGTGCCATTTTCTATGTTCAAATCCAAACATAAGAAGAGGATGAAAAAGGAGATCGAGTTCGACGGCCAGGACTACAAGCTCCCAAAGTACACCAAGAGCAACGGGAAGATCAGCATCCGCGGCCGGCTCCTGCGCAGCTACATCTTCCACCTCGTCGCCCAGATTCTGCTGGAGTCTCTGTTCATCGCGGGCCAGTACCTCCTCTACGGCCTGAGACTGGAGACGCAATACGTCTGCGTCCGATTCCCCTGCCCGAACAAAGTCGACTGCTTCCTGTCCAGGCCCACGGAGAAGTACGTTATCATATGGTTCATGCTGGTGACAGCGTTGATATCCCTGGCGCTGTGTTTGCTCGAGTTCTTCTACATGCTCTTCAAAGCGACGAAAGAGTGCGTGTCCCGGAGGCAGGACTACACCGTGACGCCCGTGACGCCGCCGCTGAAGGCCTACAAGAGCCACGAGGAGATCCTCCAAAACTGTGCCAACCTGGACTTGGAGATGCAGGGCAGGAAGACGGCGTCGGGAGGGGCTGTGAATGAGGTCGCCAAGAACGCAGAGAATAAGAAAATAGGGCAAGTTTATATCTAACGCTGGGGTTTTCTCGAATGGCAGGCTCGGACAGTGGTGCGTGGAAGTCTCGTGTCTTTCAGGATCGTGGTAGTTTAGGTGTCATTTTGATTTAATTCAGGCATTGGTCAGTCCAATTTAAGTCCTGACGTAGACAATTTGAACCCTGTTTATCTCAGTTTGTACCTTTATATTCAATACTTTGAGCTAGGGCTGTAACCAGAGATTATTTGACTAGTCAAGCGATTATTTCTATTGAACATTGAGACTGTTTAAATACATGATTGACCGAATTATGGTTGAAACATAGTGCCTGGTGCTGCCTGGTGGTCGAGTGGTTAAAGCGGCAGCACATATGCCGTGCTCCATGTGCAGCCGGCCGCAGTGTCGTGAGCTCAAATCCTGGATCAGACAATTTACTGCATGTCCTCCCTTCTCTCATCCCCATTTCATGCTAAACTGTCCCATCTTATAAAGCCTACGGGCCAAAAAGATCCTTTAAAAAATATACATAAATATGGTGATTGAAAGCCTCTAGATTGAGAATATTTACGAATAAAGTGTATTATTGATGAAAATCTGGCATTTGTCTGATATTTTGATCAAATAATGTCTATATAAGGTCTTTTTGCTTGTGTTTTAGAGTCTGTATAGTCCTGATAACGATTGCAATGATAAAAATAGTTATTATTTTTTATAGTCAACTACTAATAACAATTTGTCGAATACCGTAATCTTTGCAGCCCAATAACCAATGAGAAAATGTTCCACGATCTTTGAGAGGAGGGGAGGGAGAAGTGGCCAGCTTTTGCAAACAGATCTGAGTCCCATGTTCGTTCTGCAGTAACAATGTAATGCTAGAGTATGATTACAAGTTTGTTTTTGGGTCAATAAAGACTACATTCTTACTTTATCACTTAATGTTGATGAATGTAGCCTACTTGATACAGTATCTCAGCATAAATCAACAGTTGCATCATTCTTTCCGGCTAATCCATAATCCAGGCCATATGCAATAACGAAAAGTCCTAATATAGGCATTTTTTAAATTACGTGTCAGACTGAAGATTCTCCCTGCGTGAGCATCCACCTGTCAATCATTACACCTGCTGGTTTTGGGCTTGTCTTGACCCTGGAGCAGATACACGGCTGTTGTGCAATGCCGTCCTCACCAGGGTTTCTGATGCTCCAAGGTCCACTGCAGTTAGCGATCTGTCCACGCCACACACAGAAGCAGTCCTCTGACAGGTCATCAGGTAAGAGACCAGCTTTTACGCTCCTCAAAACCAGCACAAAAGGAGAGAGTTTGTGTGAATATTTGGACAAAACATGTTTATAATGTTGTGTATTTATTTTGTGTCTATTAACGTGATTGTCATTGGTTTACTCAGTTGTTGAAGTGCTCAGAACTACTTCGACATGATTGAGTGAACGTTATTATTAATTAAGTGATCTTTAATTTTAACTAGGCAAAATTAGAATACTTCTAGATGTCGCTGCATATAATTTGAATGTGCGTAATATACACTACTAGTGGGATTGTTTTAAATAGTCACTATTGATGATATCGGCAGCTTACATTAAAATTAAAATATGTTGACAGAGCCTGATTAAAGACATTTAGTCTTTTTTACCTTTCTACTTTGGTCTTGTCAACATCTGCTTATTTACAGCTTTAAATTCATGTGTAATTCCCATTCTTTTAAGACATGTGTTTATGCTATGGTAGTGTGTCTTTTTTAACCCTAACCCTTGTTTTTAACTCTTGAAAAAAGGCCAAGAAAAAGTGTTGTAGATGTACTGTTATATAAAACAAATTATTTTAAGGGGAATCTATTGGAGAGGGATGTATTCTTTTGATTGTTCATTTATTTATGTATTTGCAACCTCAAAAGCCTAACTGATTTGATTAAACATTTTATTAAACAATTACTAACTTCTCAACAATCAAAGTTATAGAAACTGCTTTTCCTTTTACGTCAGCAGATCGATTATCTATTAAAGTCTAATTTAACAGGGTGTGGTCTGATAGGACAGCAGGGCGCAATAGTTTCTCGTCTGAAAAACTGATAATACAGGTTTTGCTGTGTGCTTTGTCTTGACCAGAGAGTGAACAACAGCAGCAGAGATGGGAGACTGGGGCTTCTTGTCGTCTTTGCTGGATAAAGTCCAGAGCCACTCCACTGTCATCGGGAAGATCTGGATGAGCGTCCTGTTCCTGTTTCGTATTATGGTCCTGGGAGCCGGGGCAGAGAGTGTTTGGGGTGACGAACAATCAGATTTTGTCTGCAACACACAACAACCTGGTTGTGAGAACGTCTGCTATGACAGGACCTTCCCCATCTCGCATATCCGCTTCTGGGTCCTCCAAATCATCTTTGTGTCCACGCCAACGCTGCTCTATCTGGGTCATGCCATGCACATTATTCACAAGGAGAACAAACTCAGGGAGAAGCTTCTGAGTCCTGGTGGCAGCCGTTTGGTCAAAATGCCAAAATACACAGACGATAAAGGGCATGTTAAGATCAAGGGCAATCTTTTGGGAAGCTACATTACACAGCTTTTGGTTAAGATCATAGTAGAATCGGGTTTTATTGTGGGACAGTATTACCTGTATGGGTTTGTCATGGTGCCAATGTTCCCCTGCTCCCGAAAGCCTTGCCCTTTCACCGTGGAGTGCTACATGTCCCGTCCGACCGAAAAAACCATCTTCATCATCTTCATGCTGGTGGTAGCTTGCGTCTCCTTGCTGCTGAACGTCATTGAGGTGTTCTACCTGCTCTGCACCAGGGTCAAGTGTGGATCCAGGTCTCAGGTCCATAAGATCACCTCACCGGAAAACCCAGCCAGCCTGTCTGGTCCACGATGGCCGACCTCAGAAGACGCGCTCAAGCAGAACAAGCTGAACCTGGAGATGGAGAGCAACCAGAGCATCGGTGGAAGCCTTGATGGGGCCAAAGAGGAGAAGCGGCTGTTAACTGGACATTGAAGAGCCCTCATTACGTTCATATCATCAATAGGACTGCACAATGTAAAAAACAATAGCAATGCAGTAACTGGCACTACACTGTACTGTGTAGCCCCAACTCTATATTTTATAATATGATGAACTTAGCATTCATGCATTGCCACTGTAGAAATACCACTGTGATTATGTGAGTTTTGAATTGGTGGTTGAATTTTTTTTAAACTAATCATGGAACGTATGCAATATGTTTGTGTATTAAAGTACAATTAAAGGCAGAATTGTCCACTTAAATGTGTCTTTTAAGTTATTGCCATAAGATGTGTAACTAATTCATTAAATTATGAAATTTGAAATTATTCGAAATTATTTGAAATTCATTTTCATATTTTTTCTATGTTGATTGTTTTCAATAAAATAGTTTGATAAAAATATCTGTATTGTTGCATTGTCTTATATAAGTTTACACCTACAGTAAATCACTTACTCGGCAGGTGAAAGTTGATAAGAGTGTAAAAGTTCACTCTCATGTATCTTATCATCGTTTTATGTATCAATATACAGCGTCCAGTACTTATTCAGACGCTGTTTCCGGATGCCCGTCCAAGGTGTGCAAGATTTAAATGATGCACATGAAGCAACTGACACAGACAAAGTTACTTATAAATCTGGTGCATCAGTAAAATTTTAGCCAAAGCACTAGGAGTAGTAAAAACACAAAAAAAAAACAGGATTGAGCAGTAAAATAAATAGAGTGCTATGATGCTAATATTATTCGCAAACGCAATTATAAAATGAGTCGTATTTGCAGTGCAGTATTGTCTTTACATTTATTCAAGTAATAATATTAAGTACAGTTTTCCTGAGCCATGTTTTCAGTTCTTGTAGTGGTGGTATTTGGTCTAAAATATATGACATGTACAACACTAATAGTAATTTAAAAGACAGCATTAACGTAGGAGTATAATAAAGAGGAGAGGGATGGGGGAAAGTGTAGTAACAATTGCAGTAGTAGCAGTAACTTTATGACTAAGCAGGTTTAAAGGACTGGCTTTCATTACCTTCGTCAAAGTTGAAGTTAAGGTGATGATCAATAAAGGTATCAGGTAATTGGTCATTTATTAACACACATGTAAAAATTATCAAAAGTTTTTTATTACAGAGCCAATCATTAACCAGACCACTCCCACTGTTTTTCCAATGCTTTGCCCAAAAAATGTCCTCAGATTTATCATTCCCCGATGTCAGGACAACGTGACAAGGTGCACGCTGCACAAGTGGCACAAGTTGCACAATAACACTAAATCTAAAGTTCAAAGTTTGATAGACAGGATTGCTTTGGCAGAGTGGTCCCTCTGTCAGTGAGCTGAAGAGCTGCTGCAAGTCTGTGTGTCCCGACTGGCATTTAACTCAAAGGTAAGAAACAACATTTAAAGTATTGTATGAAGTAGTACTTTTTTATAAGTAGGCTTGTGCGATATTGACACAAATCCATATCTTGATATTTTTTTGGAGTATCTTGATAATATTTAGACAATAATGTCAATCCAACAGAAATGTGCACATTAAAAGTATTAGTTGAGATTTAAGCCAAAGACTAATGGTAAATGACAATACAATTACCAACAAAAGACTTTTAAATTATACCTAGTTGTTTTTCATCTTTAATCTGTTCTTTTTCTATCAATTTGTATTATAAACAATATACTCAATAAATGTATTATATCAATACAAATAAAATAAAATACACAATATTATCGATGTTTCAATAATCTGCCGACCTCTAATTATGTGTCCTGTAATCATTTTGTCATTTGATTTACGGAACAAAATCTATTTGCATTATGATTACATTTGATTCCAATGAAGTGGTTTAGCCAACAAGACAAGTATATAAATTAACAAATTAACATTTGAAATCACTATTGATAAAGACATTGATAATTATAGACTGCTCTGTATGGAACACACAGAAGGATTTCTGTCATCTACAAGTGGTAAACAAACTTGTCATCGAACCCTCATGGTCACATGTATGAGTCCTACTCCAACATACTTAAGATAAAATCAACTTAATTTGTCCCACAATGGGGAAATTCCAGTGTTGCAACACAAATTAGGTACAGAAACAGATTAGGCACAGAAGTAAATATTTTTTTTAAAAACCGATAATTTATAAAAAAAACAGATAACTTATAAAAAATAGATAACTTGTAAGAAACACTGGTAGAAAAACTCCTTACTCTACTCTAAGTATTTATTTATTGATTTACTTACTTACCGTACAAACTTACCATACTAATTCACTAACTTACTTACTTACTCACTAACTTACTTACTTACTTACTTACTTAGCTTATTCATAGTTCTTTAGTACTTTTGAAATTGACAAAGAATAAATAGGCCAATGTAATTACCGTAACCCAAGTACGTAAGTAATTAAAGAAATACAAATATACCACACAAGTTATAACTAACCTTATTTTCTTATTTATTTCACTTCATAAATAACTTGCAAAGCTTTTAGACGTAAACTCCTTGCACCCGGTTTGCAGGCGCCATGGGAGAGTGGGGGTTCCTGTCGTCGCTGCTGGATAAAGTCCAGTCCCACTCCACTGTGGTGGGCAAAGTGTGGCTCAGTGTTCTCTTCATCTTCAGGATCATGATCCTCGGAGCTGGAGCAGAGAAGGTCAGAGTTTATGCAATAAAAGTGAAGGCGATGAAGTTCTCCATAAACCATTAAAGTGTTTTCGTCTTTCAGTCACTTCAGTAAAAATAGCGCCATCGGCTGGCCAAAAAAAGAATCAGATGTGATCAAATTACTCATAAATGTGCAGAAATATAACCTTATACCCTTATTATAATTACATAACATAATTACATTTTTGTTTTTGATTAGCGCTGCATGTTTTACTAGGAACAATTCTTATTTTGCGTATCTTCAAAACAACATTCACAATTTTATATACATGGCAATATATTGCCCACCTCTAATTAAGTGGCATTCCTAAATGGTCAGTACTTCTTGGAGTAAATGAGGATTGGAAGTAAATTTGGCAGGTTTAGAGAAACATTGAATATTAGTCTTTACAAAAGTGATGACTATTGTCCCTGGGGTCCAAGACCACTTGAATGGGAGACCACTGGAACGCGTGGTATGACGGCAGTGAGTAATTGGTGTAGTAAAAGTGTGTGAGTAATTGGTGGTGGTCGGAGGGGCCCAATGGCGCAGCTTGGCAGCCTCGCTTCTGTCAGTCTGCCCCAAGGCAGCTGTGGCTACAATAGTAGCTCACCATCAACGAGTGTGGAGTAAATTATTAATGCAGTGTAACGTGTCTGCTAAAGAAATCCAATGATACAAGAATGAATTAAGACAGCACCTTAGAGAGACTAAAAGAATACTGCAACGTGCAAATGACACAAAACATAACTTCAACTATGCACTTATAAAATAGAAACATAATAAAATAATAAGAAAAGTTTTATTAAAGTATGTTTGATTTGGCAGGTGTGGGGCGACGAGCAGTCCAAGATGGTGTGCAACACGAAGCAGCCTGGTTGTAAGAACGTGTGCTACGACCAGGCCTTCCCCATCTCTCACATCCGCTTCTGGGTCCTCCAGATCATCTTTGTCTCTTCTCCGACCCTCATCTATCTGGGCCACGTCGTGCACGTCCTCCACAAAGAGAAGAAGCAGCGAGAATACATGCAGAGTACCACCCACAGCGAGAAAAAAGTCAAAATTCCCAAGTACTCCGACGAAAAAGGCAACATTGAGATCAAGGGGAACCTACTAGGCAACTACATGACATCAATATTTTTCAGAATCCTCCTGGAGCTGGCGTTCATCGTGGGGCAGTATTATCTCTATGGGTTTGTCATGCAGCCACTGGTTGTTTGCCAACGTGACCCTTGTCCGTACATCGTCGAGTGCTATATGTCTCGGCCCACAGAGAAAACAATATTCATAATCTTCATGTTAGTGGTGGCTTGTGTTTCCCTGGTGCTCAATGTGATGGAGATCTTCTACTTGGCCTGTGCCCGCTCCAAAAGACGATCCAGGTCCCGGAATGCGTCCGCCCTGGCCCTCCAGCCGCGCTTCAACGGCAACAGCCTCATGCAGAACGAGAAACTGAGCCTCACGAATGTCAGCCACAGCAAAGCATGAAGAAGTGTGGGAGACTTGAGAACTTTTACCACATATCTAACATTCTTTAAGGTCATTCTTTTTGCAATGTTTCAATAATAATTCTTGGCCTGATACAACATATTTGGGTGAATTTGATTAACATTTACTTTGTTTAACGACTCAGAGGGGAAACCTTTAGAATCCATTTCAAATCAGTATAAAGGGTTAGCACATGGGTGAGGAGTGAGTTGAGAAGAGAATGAACATTGAATCAACATTGAATCTATTTTTTTTCTCAGTGTTTTTGACAGTCCATGTGCATTTTTGAAATAAGATTTTTTTTTTACTAATGTTCTATGTTTTATACACTTTGTGTTATATGAATTTTAAAATGTCCCAATTTAACAAAGTAGGCGACTCTTGTACTTTCAATGTATATTATTTCTATGGAAGAAAATGTTAAATAATATTACATAACAATTTTCACATAGGACTTTTTGTGACACTCAAAGATGCTTAAGAATCATCTAAAGAGGCAGGAATGTACTTAGAGGAATCATCTGCAGAACTGATTATTAAAGTGCTGCACAAATAAGTTATAAATAAATACAGGATTTGAAGGAGAACATTTTATGTAAATCATTTAAGAAAACTGATGAGAACTGATGACTACATGGTTATGGATCATCAGTGAAGCATTACTTGTACCACAAAGTACCTGCACTTCCCTGAATCAGGAACTTGATCTTAATTTTAAAACTAGTTTTTGTAATGAGCCACGTTACTTTTGTTAAAACAAAAGTCATGTCTTTGGAGCTGCAGGTGGAGACAGTAATGCTTCACCGATGGTGAAATATTTCATTGAAAATCATCAACATGGAAAATGAGTAGGAAGCTGTTAATATTTTAGAATAAACTTAATTCAGTCATTTTATAATCTTTTTATTTGGATGCATTTTGGAACAAACTGTGTTATCATTACAAAACAGGAAACCAATGGTCCTGGGACTCCTCTGCCCCACACTGGGACTCCTCTGCCCCACACTGGGACTCCTCTGCCCCACACTGGGACTTGCTGATGTGTCTCTGAGCTGTGGGAGCACAGACACTCAACATGTGAACACTTTGTGTGAGCTCCAGTCGCTCGTGTTGATGGACAGAGATCTGCTCATGTGGAAGTTCTCATCTGGTTGTTGCGCAGTGTTACTGATCCAGACCCCACTGTTCACTGGAGCCCCATCAACCAACCAGGCCCCCTGAACAAAGGGCCCCCTCTGATGGACAGTCAGGACAGGAACAGTGAGGTTACACCATCAGTGTCACGTTGCAAGGGAATCCTTTACAAAACACAAATAAAGAATAATTTGAACAATATAATAAAAATAACATATTAATGTTTTACAAATGCATTATTTTATATGAGACTGATGCTTAAAATATTACTGTTACTTTTTTTTTTGCCAAGCAAGTAATGCCTGATCTCGTCAGCTCTCTGAAACTCGTCAGGGCCTGGTTAGAATTTAGATGGGAAAACACTGGAGCACCACAGTGGTCCACAGTGGTGCCTCTAAAGGACATGTCGTTACACTAATAATAATAATAATAATAATAATAATAAAATAATTTGTCTTTAAAAAGTAGCTTAAATACTTTATTGTGGTTGTCCTATGTTTTATGTGCAACCATGTGGCTAGAAAATAGAGCTGTGTTGAAATAATCGATTTTCCGATTTTTAATCGATTTGCATATTAATGACCGATTATCGATTCGTACGTCCAAAGATCGATTTTGTTTTTTTTTGTTTTTTAAATTAAAAATATTTTCTACATTTCCCTCAGTGAACTTCAATCTAGCTTCAAGAAAGATAATTCAGGACTCCTGGATTATATTTCTTGAAGGTAGATTGACCCTTAACCTTTTCATCAGTCTTCCAGTATCAGTAACTACCAATACTTGTAAGATTTGCTATTTAATATTGATATAATACTAGTTTTAAAATGTTGCTTCTCTACACAGTCATGAAGTGAAGGAAACAGTTCAAATACATTTTTAATTTTTAATAACAGTAACCCCCGGATCGAATCGAAATCGGATCGAATCGGAAATCAGATCGAAATCGGATCAAATCGGATGGAATCTGAGAAATCGGAATCGAATCGATTCTTGAAATTTGAATCGAAACCCAGCTCTACTAAAAAGACAATTTTATTTAATAAGTTAACATACTTATACTTATAAATAACTCACTTAATAGTGTGTGAATACATATCCCATGACATGAGGTTATTGCTTTTGGTTTACGGTTTAGTTTAAGTCACTTTTCCGTCACAAAGAGCTTGGTGCCTCGTCCGAATACATGCTCTTTAGCAGCCACGTATTACAGTTAGAAACAGCTGAATCCGCTTCATCCACATCAATGATGATCAAACGATAATCCCTTTGAGATTGACAACGAGGTGTGAATTTAGAACCTGAAAACCCAGGGCTGTATTTTGTAGTGTCCCTGTTATGAAAAAAAATCTCAGAATATGTTCGTACCAACGGGAATAATTTCAGACCAGGGCATAGTACAGCTGCTGTCAAAGTTAAAAAAAATATATTGTTTTTGCACAAATCTTTTGGCAACAATAATAGCTCCATACTCACACACACTCTTCCAGTTTAACAACTCTAAAATACCCTTCCCCTTAAGCGCCAGCAGATGTCGCTGTGCCCTCACTTGTAAATGGACGACCGGAAGTCCCGCCCCGGACCTTTCCTTTTCCTCATCGTGAAAACAAAAACCAGCTGTAGCTGAAGATGGCCGCGGTGACGGTAGCGGGGCTCGGCAATGGGCTCGGCAACGGGCTTGACCCGCACACTATGGAGCAGAAGAAGTTTGACTACTTCTCCTCCATCAACCCCATGGCCAAGAAAATCATGCAGGAGAGGGAGAAGATCAAAACAAAGATCGGCTCGACGTGGGAGAAAATGACTCCGGAAGAGCAGGATGAAGCTATTGATAACTGGATGATTGACCCGCACATCCGAGCCAGATACGCCATGCACCGGGTGGATCGCGACGAGGTGCTTTGTTACCCCAAACTGCTCATTCAGACGGGCCAGAAGATCGTCCACTTTGGAGAAGAGGTAACTGGAACTGATGAGCTGGTTTATTAGTAAGGTTTAGTTCGATTGTTGAGATTGACGCCACGTAGCTGCCCAAACATGAACGTGAAAAGCTGACGCAGCCTACTACCATAAAACATATCAAACTCTTCTATTGTTCTACAGTAATATTACTAAAACAACAAGACAATTACAAGACCTTTTCAATTGGCACACACTCAGGTTAGGCTGTGTCAACAACATCATATGGTAAAATCCTTAATGAATTCAATTGATTTAGGATATTACCTGGCAAGATGAGCATTCTGCACCTTTCTCGTGGGAAACCAAGGTAACTAAACAGCAGCTTGGATATTCATTTTGTTCTTGATTCACCCTTAAAACTAACAGATTTGATTGTATACACATTGTACATTTTCAGAGCCAGTTGGACTTTAGCTTGGCCCCTGGTTCGGCAGAACAGTGTTCTTCTGTCTCGCAAGCAGATTCAAAGGCTCAGATTCAAAGACCGACCAACAAAACAACGGGAAATAAGGTATGGCTCATGAGGAGAGGCCTGTAATTTGTGACTATTTCATTATCTAAAATGTTCTTGTTCCTGTCTCGTTTGTCAGGTGAATGTCACTGAAAGCAGAATGCCAGAGGAGGAGTCGTCTTTCTGGAAGATCAGTGCAGAGAGGTCCAGGTTGGAGGGGGAAAAGGCTAATTTCCAGTCTCTCACACCGAGTCAAATCAAATCACTGGAGAAAGGAGAGAAACCACTTCCTTCGTATCTACGGCAGGTAAATGACAAGACATAGCCTTGACTTTTATTTGTGGAGTTTGCATTAGACGCTAAGGCAAATCCTTAATCCTAAGGCAAAACAGTGGAGCAATCTGTGCCCAAAGAACTTTGGTTTAATCCTCTGACTGACTCAAACTTTTCTCATTAATTGAATGGTGGCTTCAAATTGATGATTTATTATTCTCCTGTTACATTAAAAAAAAGGATTATATATTATTAGAAAATGTTTGTGTTTGAAAGCATGACGAAATGGCCCTGTATTAGTTGCAGCTCTGTTTTCACAAGAGGCTGCTGTAAATCCAGCCAAACATTTGCAGTGTTGAGCTCTCTTTGAACGTTGTAACTAGTAAGCAGATGGCAGACAGTTTTCAAGCTCCTGTGAAGTACTTCAAAGTTACTAATGAATGCGACAATGGCGAAACTAAAATCTACTTTTGGTTTTACGATTTAGTTGTATATTATTATAATTACATATTACCTTTCAACCTGCTTACGCTGTGTTACATGTTAAAACAGTTTCAAATTGAAGAGTCCACTACAGATTCATTCAACACAAAAGGTTGTTACTAACTATATGACTATGGGCAATACAGTGATTTGTATTGTGTTTGCAAATACCATCCAATTTAGTCCCATTTTACTGTTACTTTGGTTTAGCATTTGTAGAGTTTATACCACATAATTTTGATTAGTCCTGGATATATATTTGTGTTTAGTCGAGCTTATGTAATTTCATTTAAAGATTGCTGATCACTCTTCTGTAACGGCCGATCACTTTGAATCTCATCCAACTCCGCCGATCTCCCATAGGAGACGTCTGTGACAAAGGAGCTTGAGCCAGTGGCAGAGCACCAGCTTCCTCCTCCTCCTCCTCCAGCCCCGGTGAAATCCATCAAACATCGGGCCCCTAAACCCCCCGCCCCCCAGCCTCCCGTCGCCGTCAGTGCCACGCCCGCATCCATCTCCATCTCCAGCACTCCTGCGCCTCCCGTCAGCGTCTCCTCCACAGTGGCAGGGTGGGAGCGGTCACAGAGCACGCTGCCCTCGGTCAGCAACACTGTGGATGAGGTTTTCTCCTCCGGCCCTCGGTCCAAGTCTCCCTCCATCCCCACCAACACGGAGAAGAAGGACAAGCAAGAAGAGCCAGTAGCAGATGGCGGCAGTCCCACATTCTCCCAGGTAAGCGGCGCAAGAGTAACTGAGGAAAAATTAAACTAATAAGTAACTAACTATCGCTGTAACTAATTGTAGAAGTCGACTGGTCAGTGATTTATTTTTACTTTTTTAATACCCAACAAGTTAAATACATTATCAAGGCTAGATAAAGAATATATTAGTGTATTATTAACATGTTGATTTAATAATGTCACTGGTTTTGTATAAAAGGTATTTTTGTATGCATTTATGGTCCCAGTTATTTATTACAACTATCAAAAATTAACTGCAATTTTTTATTTTTTATTTTTTTTAAGTCTTGAGGCTGGCGATATGCCAAAAATGGAATATCACCATTATACTGCAATTGTTGTTTTGAAAAATATACAAAATTAGAATATTGGGTGTTTGTTTATAATTTAAACACAATTACAAATATGCACAAAAGTGGGCAGAAACCTTATTATTATCAAGTGATATTTCTGCACTTTCGGGGTTCATTTTATGGTCTTTTTATGGATGTTTTGTGCAGTATTTGAACCTCAACTAGCAATTTACAGACACATTTTGAACATTTAAGAGAAAAGTACTGAATCACAATATGTCAGTAGCAGATTGTCACAGGAATGAGCTGATGATTACATTTGTATTGCCACATTGCACAGCCTTTATAGCTAACCAGGCATAACATCATGACCATTGGGCTAATGTGCAGCGATTTCTGTAAAAATAACTCTGTGTGACCTTTTTGTCAGGACCAACACCTATTTTACAACACTAGCGCTGACTTTGATATCGACCTAGTCATCTAACCATCACTATTTAGCTCTTCAAACTTGCTCACAACAAACTGCAACACAATGTTCTGGTGGCTGTTTTAACCTTTGAACAATTATGTCCGTTTAGCGTGTTCAAAACAAACTGTCATCCCGTTTGTTCTTCATCCTCAGTTCAATACAAGCAGCTCGATCCTGAAGACGGGATTCGACTTCCTTGACAACTGGTAAAACTCGGAGCCCTTTTCGCCGGTCTATTATCCTCGGTATCACTCTGAAGAAGGACCACACTGCCATGACACTACGCAACTCAAACTGTTCCCACCTGTATCCAAGCAATATTGACCTCTGTACTTATGTATGTATTTGTGTTTCAAAAAGAAAAAAATAGTGGCTTGTTTAGACCCGATTTCTTGACATTTTGCTCTTTTCCTTCATTATTTAATCACCCTTTTGATATGTATTAATTGCATTGCCTTGATTCAGGTGAAATTCTTTGGGATATGAACAAAATTTGCATCTACTAAGCTTTCTAACGTGACGTCGCAGGTTATGCTGCGTTTTGTAGTATTTCCAACTAGTATAAGAAGTATTATGTAGCTGCAGCTGTTCTCGCTGTAATTGAAGCTTTAATCGGGAAAGCGCAGATTGTTATAGGACTACATTTTATAACCCATAATCAAGAGCGTGTGTGTGATTTATCTTGTTCTTGCATCGAGAATCCGATGACTGCCTAAAAGTCCATCCATCACTGTCGACGACTGCGTAGCTAGCTAATATGAGCGTAGATATCAAGACAATCCAATGAACATGTTTGTAGAGGAACAGAATATCAAATCAACCATTGTGCTTTCCTGCCCCCTTCTCTCAGCTAAACTATTTTTTATTATGTTATTTACTGTACTGAGAATGTGCGTGTCGCAGGGGGTGACTTGAAGCGCAGCACTAACGGGATTACTTATTTTATACTCTATTTTTGCGTTTTTGTTACAATTTATTTAATCATGCATTTATTTTTGTATTGCTATATCTCATTATACTATGATTTGAGTTAAAACGGCTCGCTCTGCTACATTCTTGCTACAAACTTTAATGTTAAAAGGTGAAGGGAAGTACCACAAGCATATCAATAAGTGAGCTCACATTGTGTCACTTTATTAAATGTGGAAAAGTTAAAGTATTTCAGTAGCACTTGTAAAAAAATAAGATTCTTCTTTGTTTGATGAACCTTAATATTGCATCTGGTGAGACATTTCCATCATCACCTGCCCAGCCCCCTTCACCTTTGACCCCTGCGTGTACGAAGCAGATCGTGTACATCGTGGTTTAGGACGGGCACGAAGTGACTTGTACCACTCGTGTCATAGAGAACTATTTTACTGACTTTTATATTTGTCCTCTTATTATATCCTATGCTTTACATGTAGTACATGTAGATGGCACTTGTGGTGTTTTGAGGGTGCAAAAGTATAAATAAAAGTCTGAATATATCTTGTCTGGCATGAAATCCTGTTATGCAGTTTCCATTTGACTCGAAAGGGTTATAATTCACAAGGAAAATGTATAATTCTGCTGTATGTTAACTTACAAAATTAATAAATGGCACTAGACATAAGTGAATATTACAAATAAATAACAGCGTGAAATGTAAGGAAAGAAAATCCTTTGACTAACTTTCCAGACAACCACAAAATCTGCTTAATTTCCACAAAAATGTCCAAATTCCTTTACTTTTTTTCTTATTTTGGCTTCTTCTACATTGTATAACTGGCACTAATGCAAAAAGTCACACCAGAAGATATTGTTTGCAATGTTTTAATGCTTTTTTGTTTTTTTAAATTGCCAAAAAGCAGCGTACTGCACGTGCAACGCGTAGAGGAGACTCTACTAAACTAGCTCCTGGCCCAGTTCATGTCTCCAACCGAGGACTTTCTATTTTAAGAGCTATGGGCCTTATGCAACTTCATACATTATGAATATGTGGGAGAAAACACAGAATAGAGCTGCTACTATCTGAATAAGTCATCAAGAAGATTCTATTTAGACACACACACGATTTTGCCTTGGTTTATAGATTTTTCCTTTAATTATGTATGTGTAATGTCCATATATTAACCGTGAACACAATCTAATGCATTATTTAACCTTTCTGAAGAGGATAGTTACTAGTTAGATTACAATATATGCAGTGGTAACAGCCGTAGTAGCACCACAACATGTATTATCAATCACAAGTATGAGTAATGATCGCAGTCAGGGAGGTAATGTGTGTAACTGTCCTGATATACTGCCTAAATGATTGCCTTTGGTGCTGGGCGTAGAACTGAGGAGTCCTTATGCACAGCTCCGCTCCAAACCTCCATGAAAGATGGCTCTATGTCCACACGGCACTATTTTCACCACAAATGTTTGGGTCAATCAAAGATCACGCCACGGAAATATACATTAAACATGTTTAAGAAGCTGCTGAATAGTCTAGTTCGTGCTTTATCAGCATTTGAGTTGAACTGATTGCGTTTAAAATGATTTGCTTTCTGTTTCTTGCACATCATTTAGTCAAATTTAGACCTGAATGGCTTTTAGGCACACATGTAGCCCCACTAACACTGTAAGTAGATAAGTATAGGCTTGCAAAATAGGCTATAGTCGAATGGAGAGAAAGGGTTGCGGCTCAGTACAACAATGATGTAATTATAAGGAAGAATGACAAATATTTTCCAGACTGGATTCAAAGCATAGTCTGGAAAAGGAGAAGCAGCTGGAGCCCAGACCTTTCCAACATCACGCCTGGTCCTACGTAGTCGCCCATTCTCTGGAAACTCACTGGATTCTTGTGGCACGTTTTGTTTTTTTACAGGCGCATACCTCAGCCACCAACATGTAAAACACAGACTTGGCTGGCACGAGGTGAAAAAGCAGTACTGCATCATGAGGTTTGGTAAAGTCTTTATGGGTACAAATGGTGCATGAAGAAGATTGTGTCCTGCTGGTGCATGAAGGAGATTGTGCATATGACAGGTTCTCATGTTTTTCCAGTTATCACTTGAATATGATATGAGTGCGTGTGGTGAATTTTCATTAAAATCATGTTTTTTTACATCAGTTAAAGAGGCAGTTTGTGGAAAAAAATTGGAAAAATAAAAAAAAACGGAATTCATCCATAAGTGATATTCCATCAAAAAAGACAATTTACACACAACTGACACAATGTTCTGACAATTTAAACGTTCATTTTAAAACGTAAATTAAGGCATCATCCTGAAACAACCGATTATCTAACTATTGTGTAATTTCTATGGATTTTATATTGTTTGTTTACAATATGGTTGCTAGGTAACGGTTACATGGAACGTTTCATGTCACCGCTGCTGATGCCCAACCAGGAAGTAACGTTATAAACTTTAACATTTAATTTGTATAGACCTTCTTTGTGTTGTCTTTTTTATTTTTATGCAGTAATAATACAGTATAATAATATAATAATAATGCAGTATAATAATATAATAATAATGCAGTATCATAATATAATAATGCAGTATAATAATAATAATAATAAATATAGCCGCAAGCGGCAATGATCGGCCCTCGCCACGCCGCCGCCACACCGCCGCCACGCCGCAAGAGGAGGGGGCGCTAACGCGCCCCAATTGTCCTTTTATTACGCCTACTGCTGAATCTGTGACGCTGTCACAGCTTCTCCCCTTTGTTTTACCATCAAAAAGCTATTTTATTTTGAATTCTTGGCAAAATGTGCGGCTTTGCCGCACAGACACCGTGACTCTTTGAATAAAAATGTGGATAACTTTTGATGGTCCACCCCTGAAGATGAGTCTCACCAAATTTCAGGTTAATAGGGCTGACGCCCTAAGAGGAGTTTGTGAAAGTCTAAAGTGTAAACATGTTCTGGCGATTTCCCCATTGGAATAACATGGAAGGTTTCGGTCATCGTTACGGCACCGCCATAACAATTATGACATGGGTCTCATTGACTTTTTTGATGGGGATGCCAAAATTGAGTTGTGTGTCAAATTTCATATAATTTCGCAAAACTAAACATTTAACCTCCATATAAAATCTGTAGGGGGCGCTGTGGCGCCACATTAATTTATTTCACTTCAAGTAGGTTTAGGGCAAAGAGTTTAACAACTGATTCTAATTTGACGCAATTCGGACTTTATCTGCGCAAACGGCAGAAATGTAAAATTTGGGAGATTTCTGAAATTCTTGCTACAGTTTGCGGCTTCGCCGCACAGAGACCGTGACAGGTATCAATGTAATTTGGATAACTTTTGATGTCCCACTCCTCAGTAGCATTTTCACCAAATTTCAGCTTTTTAGGGCCAACGCCCTGGGAGGAGTTCGTAAAAGTACGACGTTTGGAAAAACTCCGAAGTCATGTTTAGCCATTTTTGAAGCAATATGGCCGACATTTGGTTGGGCGGACGGCGTTGCCGTAATAATATTTTTTACTTCTCTTGTCACCATCTACCTCGGCGCCAAATTTCATGATTCTACGATCAGATTTTTTTTGGGTCATTTCCCATCTCTCAATGCATTTTTGGTACATTTGGGGGCGCTGACGCGCCAATTTTTTTTGTTTTAGAAAAGGGAAATATCCAGAATGTAGAGAGGCACGATTTTTAGAGGTGTGCAAATTTTTGTGACTTTTCGTCAATGTTCACTGGGTGAAAAATAGGGGGGTTGGTCCCGAGAAGAAAGAAGAAGAAATTAAAGCCGCAAGCGGCATCCAACGGCCCTCGCGGGCCGCCGGCCTTCCGACTCTGCGCTTTCGACTTGATAAAGATGGCGCCCTTATTGTGTGTTGAATTGAAAAAGAACTTGACAGACGGCGACACATTGGACATGGCCAATCCAGTGCAAATGAACACAAGTGTCAGTCAAATTTGCTGCTCCGCCGCACAGAGACCGTAGCACTTAAAATATTAAATATGGATAACTTTTGATGCCCCGTTTGTGTAGATGATTTTCCCCAAATATGAGCTTGATCGAACTATTGCCCTTAGAGGAGTTTGTTAAAGTGTGAAGCGTAAATGTGAACATTTCAAAGATTTGGCGTTTTCCCATCTGTGACAGTATATTTGCAGCTCCACGGCACAGAGACCGTACCACTTAAAATCAAAAGATGGATAAGTTTTGATGCCCCGTTTGTGTATATGATTTTCCCCAAATATGAACTTGATCGGGCAATCGCCCTAGGAGGAGTTTGTTAAAGTGTGAAGCGTAAAAATGTGGATATTCGAGAGATTTAGCGATTTTCCCATAGGGAATACATGGGAAGTTTCTGTCATGGCTACGGCTACGCCGTAAAAATTAAGGCATAAGTTTGATTGGCCTTTTGCTCGGGACCCCAAAATAGAATTTTGGGCAAAGTTTGGAACATTTGTGTAAAACCAGTTTTTATCCATCAATGTTCACTCAAAGGCAACTCTGTAGGAGGCGCTATCGCGCCCATTTCAATTTTGTCATCCTAAACTGGTCCAAACTTGAAAGTTTAACAACTGATTCAAATTTGGTCCTAATCGGACTGGTTTTGATCAAATGGGAGCAATTTTTAGATCTGCAATATTCCAAAATAAGTTGTCCAACTTTGCGGCTGCGCCGCACACAGACCGTAAAAGGTATCTCAAAAAATTGGATAACTTTAGATGCCCCACTTGTCCAGAGGACGTACGCCGATTTTGAAGTCGTTGGGCAAAACGCCCTAGGAGGAGTTCGTCAAAGTTTGACGTAAACAAAATGGCTAACTCAGCTTGTTTTCATTTTCAAAGGAAGATGGCGGCCATAGGGTAAGTTTGGGGGCGTGGCCACAATGTTTTTTTTTGTTTATCCTCACGAGAGGAATGCGTGTCCCGAATTTCGTAGCTTTACGCCAAAGTTGACCTCGGGGCGTCTCCCATAGGCGCAATGTATTTTGACTTTTGTCTGTGGCGCTGTCGCGCCATTTTTTAACGAAAAAAAAAATGGCCCAGAAAAAATCTAACTTTTCGCCGATTCTGAATTTTGGGCAAAGTTTGGTGAGTTTTTGAGCATGTTCAGGGGGTCAAATTAGAGCTCAAAGCGCAGATGAAGAACAAAAAAAAATAATAATAATATTTTTAGCAAAAACAATATAGCCGTTTCCACTATAACAACAAATTATACATCGTTTGAAAGCTCTAAGCCTTCCCCATGCCGCCATGGGGTGGAATCATCATTACGAGCGCTTACGCGCTCGTCACTCCCCATTCCGTCGGGATGCCCCGCCCACTCCCCATAGACTTCCATTGATTTGAGCAGATACAAGCATGGCCCATGCCTGCGGCATGGATTCTCGCGTACAGGACGATGCCAGGAGGGTTTTTGGAGGAATGCAGCGCTTCGCGCTGCTGTTGTCAACAATTTGTGAATGGGCGTAGCCCATTCACATTCACTATTTCTGTCATAGCAGGAGTAAGTATGCATGATCCATGCCTTCGGCATGGGCTAGTTCACTGTACTTGCCAGGGGCGCCCGCATGTTTGGTCAGACAGTTGCAACGCTGCCTTCGGCAGCGTTGCGGGAGCAATAGGCCCTCCGCCCTGCTGGGGCTCGGGCCTAATAAGAAAGAATAATATTCCGATGCGAAAACAATGTTTCCCATTTTTCAAATATCATAAACTATACATTTTCGGAAAGCGCTCGCGCTTTCCTACTTCATGGTGTGGGTCCCTGGTCACTGACGGGTACTTTCGATAATTTTGAGTGGGCTCCGCCCACTTTGTGTTTTTGGCCCTCTATACAGTAATAATGTTCAATTTTTGCATTACATGCTTATATGCACGGAACATGCAAGAGATGGGGAACGTATTCGTGAGCTACTTAGCGCAAATGAGTGCTTTATATGGGGATGACGACCGCGAGTGAGCAAAGACCTGCTCCTGTCCCACACGTTGCTGTTTTGAACGGTTTTAGTTATCGTTTCTAGCTGGTCGAGTCTGCAGCCTTCAAAATGTCCTCCACAGACGGCCGGTCCAGAGGCGTTTTACATGGATGGCACAGAATCACCTTTCCAGTGTCATGTAAAGTGCTCGTTTAGTGCGCACTTTTGCACGGGCTTCGCCCGTTTACAACGGTAATGTTCCATTTTCCTACTACTAATTAGTATGCACGGGGCGTGCATGAGTGAAGGAGTGCGTTAGTGAGGGTTTGGAAGTGGGCGAGCGCTTCGCGCTCGATTTCGTGCGCACTCGCAGCCGTGCTTCGCACGGCCTTACGAGATTAATAGGCCTCTCGCCAGCTTGTGGCGCTCGGGCCTAATAATAATAATAATGCAGTAGTTGTTGCTTTAATTGTTGTTTCCTCGGATGTTGCGCATCTTTGTTCACGTGAATCCACAGCTTTACACGACACATCATCGGCCCCGGGACAAATCTAAAGCCGCGGGAGGTGAAACCAACGACCCCGAACCCACGCGCACATGATGATGATGGGGTTTCCTGCCGCGCGCGCGAGGAGGGAGGAGGAGAAAAATGTAGGACTGGTGTGAAAGTGTGCCTAGTTTCACGGGTCACTTCTGCACGCGGGTGGAGGGGAGTGGACGAAAGAGAAAGAGAGAGAGGGAGACACGGGGCCAAAGGAGAAGTCTGGACCGAGCAGACCGACCGAGACTGCGGAAGGACACGCGGAGGGAGGCAGCCCCGAAAATGGGACCAGCCGCGCGCTCGCTGCTCGCGCTCGGAGCTCTGTGCGCGCTGGGAGGTTGTTTACCGCGCGGGACGTCCCAAGCTGCGCCAGCCCAGGTGAGAAACGCAACGAGTCAGTTTAGTCACTTTTGGCATGTCCCTTTTAAGATACTTGTGTAAAAGAGGTCTTGATGATGCATAGTCGGCCGCCTTCAGAGATGCAAGTCAATCAAACTTGGGTCTACTCTAGTGGGAGAAGTGATAAGACAAGTCAGACAACGGTAGGTTACTTTCCCCTCATAAGTGTTACACACACTACCATGATACATTTGTTACCACGACTACAGCTGGCTAAACTCCAGGACGAGGTCAGTGATGTTCAACTAGTGTGAGCCTTGATGGAATGCCAGTAAAAAAGACCCTAAAGCCCTGAGCAAACTCTGTCGTGTCTGACACAGTGGGACACATTGTTTACACCTCTTTTGCTCTCTAACTGGAGCTATTTTATCATTTTCTAGCGGATGTAAGTCCCAGTGTCTTTTCAACAATAAAAGTGTGTTACCATTCAAAAAAAGGTTGTAAAACTCTGCTCTTGGCTCTTATACTGCTACCACTACTACTACCACTGCTACTATTGCTGCTGCTGCTGCTGCTACTTCGTCTTCTACTCCTGCTACTACGCTATTACTACTACCTCCAAAGTTTCAAGTGATACATTGTCCACAGATTGAACTTGCTCTTCTTCTGTTTATCTCAGCAGACATCTGGATTAAAAGTGAAAAGGGCGAGAGGAGACAACCCAGACGTCCTCCCAGAACCCGAGCCAACCATCCCCACATCGGACTTTGAAAATTCATACAACTACGTCTGTGTGTGTCGTTTCACGTCTTTTAAATGTTACTGCTCTACTCTAAATATGCACGCCGTGCTCACCTGTCTGTGCCCTGACAGTGTCCAGACTTGCCGGGTTGGACCAGTCGATCCACAAGCTCAACGTGGGACAATACACGCTGGACGTCAAAGTCAGCCAGCTGATCGACCGCCTCACCAGGATGGACGGTAGATGTTTTGGTTCATTTATCTGAACTTCGTTGAAACGCGACATAACCGTTTTCGTTTTCAGTCAAAGTGGCCGAGCTGGAGGACGATATACGAGAAGCGCATCAACACAGCAAAGACAACCGCAAGGAGCTCGGGAGACTCGAAGGCAAGTCAAAATGTACCGCTTGTAGTACTGGTAATTCATCTGAAATTCTGCAGTTCCTTTTCAAGTGTTGTGTAGTTCAGCAGTCGTTTTTGATTGTATATGCATTAATAAACCATATAAACCTGGATAGAACTGCACACAAAGAGACTAATCACACAGAGTCATGTGACATCTGCATGATAAAACATGTCACATAGTTCACTTTTATGCAAATTCACTCAAGAGCTAAACTATAATTATACATGCATACACACACAATTATACATGCATACACACACACACAAATTGTTTCCTTGTTGGATGAATGTTGATAGAAAATGCATTGCTACCACAATTGTTCAATACATAATAGTTTAAAAAGAAAAAAACTTTGACTTTGATTGAAAATTGAGCAGCCACGTAAGTCTCAAGTGTTTGGTCTCAAGTTCGAGTCAAGTCCCAAGTCAAACACGGGCAAGTCAAAGTCTAAGTCTGCTATGTTTTTTGAGAGAAGCATCAAGTTATCTCAAGTAACAAGTCCTGAGTTCATTTTAGTGAGTTCTTGTCATCAAAAGTCATGACTTTCAAGTCCGCAGCTCACCAAACACATTAGAACATAACGTCTTCCCTGTTTTAAGTCACTTTTGTTTGTCTCAGGTTGTCAGAAGGGCCGCCGCATGGGGTACAAATGCTATCTGGTCTACAACAGCAAAGAGGACTACGCCGGAGCCTCCAGGAAGTGCCTTGAGCGGGGCGGACGCATGGCCATGCCCCGGGACCGGAAGGAGCAGGAGGCTCTTGCAGACTATGTCAAGTCTTTCTTCCACCCTGGAAACTGGCCCGTGTGGCTGGGCATCAACGACCTGCGCTCAGAGGGGACCTACGTTTTTGATGATGACACAAGAGTGTCTTACTTCCAGTGGCGCAGGCACTTCCTGTCCAGCCAGCCCGATGGAGGGAAGAGAGAGAACTGTGTGGCCATGTCCTCGGACGACGGGGACTGGTGGGACCACTACTGTGACCGCACCATGAACTACCTGTGCGAGTTTGACGACAGGGTGGGACTCTGAAGTGTCACCTGCATAAAGAGCCTCACATCCAATTTGAAAGAGGCAGGTGGAAGAATATAGTGGTGATTATGTTTTTAGATATCTTGATATATATTTGTGTAAACCAACTGTATGCAGACATCAAATCTATTGACTGTAATGTGATGTTTCAGATGGAATCTGACCTTTTGAGGCACACGCTGTATTTGACGTTTCCATCCCATAAGAATTCCTGCCATGGACACAATAAATTAATATCTTTGAAATATAATTTTGGCAGCAGGAAAAAAGCCATCACAAGGAATTGGATGACACAAACCCCCCGACGATCAAGGACTGGACTGACATGACAAACATTAGACAAATGGAAAAAATGACTTTCAGACTTGACTTGAAAATGGACAAATATGAAAAACTATGGACGGGATGGAATGTTTATGTTGGACTTGGTATACCTTTATTTCTGTTTAATCATATTGTGCCATTATTATTTTTTCTCATTTGTATTATTGCCATTTTCTTTTGCTCTTAGGGCGTGTTTTGTGTGTCTTTAAAATAAAAAAAAATTAAATATATAAAAAAAAGGTATCTGACCCTTCAGACAATATTTAGCGTTGCAGTAACAACACATCAGATCAAATCTGTTGGTTTTCATGTTCTGTAACAGTAAACAGTGCTGCTTTTTGATTATGTAAACAAATCAATGCAGTGTAATTTATTCAACATGTTTATTACAGTTTATGATTATGTAATATTTCATATGTTTGCCCTAAAGGTCATTTCAGGTCAAAGTTATGCTCTCATTGACCTCTCAAAGTCTGAGCTGGGCTAAACTGTACCGTATTTCACAGTTGGAATTTAAAACATTTGTTTCCTTGACCCACAGCTTTTTGTTTTATATCAGGATATATTTTACATCAGGTCCCAGAGCAGTGTAGTCATGTTATTGTGTTTGACAGTACATTGGCAGGTTTAACAAACAACTGTTGCTATGTCGACTGACTCCCTCACCTCTGTCTACACTGACAGCGCGGAAAGAAAAACAAAGCCATCTTTCCAATGCCAAAGATTTCAGAAAGGTCTACATTTTTCCCAGTTGGTTTCCGGCAGGTTTATTTTTACCATGTATAACTTCTCAAGGCAAGTTTATTTGTAGAGCATAATTCATACACAAAGTAATTCCTCATAAAGAGTAAACACCAAATGCTTAAAATTGCGATTTTCATAAAATCACTTGATCAGCCCAGTGTAGATACAAAACAATAATGTTGTTTATAATGTATCCTTCATATGGATATAACATTTTTTAAATTAGTTTTAACAATAAACTAATTTAAATAAATGTTTCCATAACTACAAGATACTACAGTAGTCATAAATGTATTATATTAAATGTGTCAAAACAGTGTCGTGTGAAGAACAGCAGTTTTCTTTGCAGCACAGTTTCACATCAGCCAAACCTCTTCATAGAGATGAATGTGAGGAGTGACTTCATCGGAGTGAGCAAAGACCTGCTCCTGTCCCACACGTTGCTGTTTTGAACGGTTACGTTTTAGTTATCGTTTCTAGCTGGTCGAGTCTGCAGCCTTCAAAATGTCCTCCACAGATGGCCGGTCCAGAGGCGTTTTACATGGATGGCACAGAATCACCTTTCCAGTGTCATCAATCAGAAAGTCTCCTCCCATCTATGAAAAGAGGACAGTGTCACAGGCTGTGGGTGGGTGAAAGCAGAGTTCTGTGCTCAAAGATTACGAATGGATACACTTTGTGAGTATGACAGACTGTACAATAGCAAAATTGTGGTGGATCAACGCAAAGGCCAAAAGAACTATCAGTGATGCCACACACAAGCATCGTGAAGTTGCTACAAGATGTATCTCTGTATTCTAGAAGATAAATAATCAATACAAACAAGGTATATGCAATATTTAGAATATAGGGAATCACTACATCATTGCTTCATCATACTTGTGTACTTATAAGTGAGTAATTGACCCCATATTCTACCCTCAGAATAATGTATGCTGCATTAAGAGGATTGACATTAAGAGATCCAAAACATAAGTGACCTGATAGAGATCCTCCAGTAGACGAGGTGGTATGTCGGGGAACTCTCTGTCCACGGCGCCAAACTCTGAATACGACAGTAGGCACTTGAACTTCATCACTTTAGAGTAAGACGAGACCAGGCCGAAATTCCTGTAGATCTGCAACGCAAGACACGTGACTCAAGTACGATTACTGAGCAAAAAGCTTGACAAGCACTTCAGGAAAAGCAGATCACTTACATTTCTGTTTTGGTCAAGCAACATGGGGAATTCACATCCGGTCTGCTCCAACCAAATTTGGGCTCCCTCCAACACGCTGAAGGAGATGACGAGGACGCGCACGGACCGAGCTTCGAGCAGAGCCTGTGGACAAGAGGCTCCGGTCAATTTCAGAGGAACATGGCGGACACGCAATACATCAACGTGTCATTATACTCTCTTCACGTCAGGTACAGAGTGGAATAAATATGGAGCAACACTAGCCTTTATTGTACAACATCCGCACAGTTTACTTTCAACTGCCCCGAGTTTGCAAACAGTGACACTGAATGACCTTTGTGTGCCTAACTAGTGTGCACATTATTGGCAAACCTGCTTAAACCACTGCATACTTCACCAATAAAATTAAGAAAAACGACTGAAAACGACGCGTGTGTACATTGAACAAGTAAATAATCGTATTTTACGGATTATAAGTCGCACCTTTTTATATAGTTTTGGCCGGGGTGCGATTTATACTCCAGAGCAATTTACATGTGATATTATTCATTATTTTCACACTGGCAACCGCATTTCACAAGAGGGCGCTCTAGGTTCTAAGGCTAAGCGACGCAGAAGAAGAATCAGCACTTCCTCTTCCTCTGGAGTTTGCAGACTTGTTTAGAAGTGACACAGAGGAAGAATTCTATGGATTTTGTGATTTGGGGTAAAACTGATGCTTTGGTAAACTTGTTAGCATGTTCTTTATACTATAGTTATCTGAATAACTGTTCATATGTTACGTTAACATACCAGACACTTACCACAGTTCTGTCTGTGCGTCATGTAGCTGAAGGTGTTAGCGTTAGCATACGTACACCTATTCACCATGTTCTCTAATCTGTTATTATTTTAAAATGCATTTCAAGATGAAATGTCTGTTCTTAGTCTTGGATTTTATCACATAGATTTCCCCCAAAAATGCGCCTAATACTTCAGTGCGATATATATAACCATATATGATGTCAGACCTGCTTGGCCGCCAGCTCAGCCACGTGGTCCCGTCACGGGAGTCATCCCACATGTCGGATCAGGACCAGCAACTGCTTCTGTCCCGGACACAGGAACTCACCCAGAGTCACATTTCTTCGAGACATAACGAGAGATCGACAAAGCCATGAATCCTCCGAATGATTCATTGAGTATTTGACAGAACGTTATGGAGAAATATGGTTAAATGATTATCTCACTTTGCAGAGCGAGCCTCGATGAGCGCCGTGCCCGGGCCCAGGCTCTCCGCGGCTTTCGACACTTGTGCGTTTGACGTTAGAAGGCCTTGGTCGACGTGCTCCAGAAATGAGTCCCATTCAATCTGCAAAGGGGAAACAAAGATAAATAAATTACATGACATATTAACTTGAGATCAGATGCGCAGAATGAATTTAAAGCTGCCAAATAATATAATGTGATGATTAGGCAGTTGAGTCTCAAATACAATCGTGAGGAATAAAAACGTATTACAGTTTACTGACCTCCAGCTGTCGAAGTGCATCCACTTGTTCCCTCACGACTTCCAGACTGCAAAAACAACAAATCAACTTGTTTCTATTCATGTGTAGTTTAAGTGTGTTGCAATACTCAGCTAAAGTGCGCTGTTAATCTTTAACCAATCGTTGAGTGTGTATTTTTTCAGATTAAAGCTGTAACTCTTTACTCACTGGTATGACTTTTCCATGAGTTTTTCAGCCTCACTCTTCTTGGTTATTCCGAGGCTAAACATATTAAACATTAGATCACGGTTTTACATCTCACGTTGTAATGCAGGCCCAATATGTGTAATACTTTTTGAATAGTGTTGTTCCTCCGGTGATGAGGCCGAACATTGTGGTGATTTTGTAAGGCAGAAACGCCTCCAAAGACTCTGTTGGAACAAAGAGACCATTATTGGGATCCGTCTTTGTAACAAGCGTGACTAGGATTACATTACTACACCTGCATACCACAGTGGCCACTTTAGCTGTGTTCTGTTTCACTCTCACACAATTAATCACGTTAAAAACAATGACTAAGACTAGGTAAAAGTAGTTCCCCTTACCAAAAATAAGTATACTTCTAGTAAACATTGTTAGGTATACTTGAGTACACTTAAGTATACTTCTTATAATACATCAAGTGTAGCAATGCAAGTGTACTATAGTTTACATAGTATACTTCTTGGGACTAAATTGGTCCACTTTTAAGTTTATATAAGTACACTTTTAGTATTAGTATTTTTTTAGTATTTTAGGAGTACACTTTTAGTTTATGAAAACTTAAAATATACTTCTAAGTAAACTTTTAGTTTACTACCTAAAGACTTCCAAGTCTATGAGAGTAAACTTGAAATGTACTTTTAAGTTCTTGTTTTTGTTCTTACTTAAACCACTGTTAAAAGACTGAACATAAATGATTTATGGGTCCCAATTTCCCCAAGGCTCATAGCCGTCCATCTGTAATTATGACAAATTATTTGTCCAAATAATATTTAATTTCTATTTGATTGATTTGTGTTTTCCTTTCTCAGGTAAACAAAGATGCTTGTGAGGAGCCTTTGTATCCTGGTGCTCCACTTTCCAGAGCAGAGAGCAGACTCATGCTGATGTCCATGTTTGTGGCATAATCTTACTGGTCAAGCACTGACACATCTGCTGGAAATGTTCAACATCATGGTTGATCCCATCTTTACATTATCCATTTCAAAATGAATTTGGAAGATCATCAACATTTGAAGTTCACCTTTATTGTGAATGCTGTTTAAAATACTTTGGCACCGTACGAATAGTAAGAACAGTAAGAATATAAAAAATATGACCCGTTACCTGCTTCTTCATCTTTGGCTTTCTGGAGCAGAACTTTGCCCAGGCTCACGAGCATCTTGAGCCCGTACACGAGCGTGTCCTCCGCCTCGGACACTTCCTCCGCCATGGTTCAGGCTCAGGTCCAGCGGGATTAGACACCGGTGGATAAAAGACGGTGGTCACGTGACAGAGATCACATGACATCGCTGGGCGGGGCGATATGTTTCGTCTATGTTAACGGTTTAAATGCAGGTTCGTTAGTTATGCTTATAAATACAAAGTGAGTAATTGTCATGTTTTTGTACTATCTGTATTGTATGCTGCAATAAACTGTGCACAGGGCACTACTGCAAGAGGACCCAGGTTAAAAATCATGTTTTGTGTGTGTAGGCTATTGTGTTGGAACCATAGAAAGTTTATTTTCTGTATTTTCTATTGATTATGTCCAATAAGTCTTAGTTGGCCAGCTTTCTTAAGACAAATTAGATCAGTGATACTTGTCAATATTTTAGACAAAAGCCTAAAAACATACAGGTCCCTTGAGGTCAACTTGTTTATTGACGAAACATTTGTTCATTCATCACTCAATAACCATCTGTAATACATAATATATTATGTACTTTGCATCCCAAAATAGCGATGCGCAGGTCATTTTTTCCCCAACCCACGTCCAGTAGTTCCAAATTCAAGCGTTCACAAACCTGCTGCAAGTTTTATTATAATCTGACTTATACTCATGGAAAAACTTAGTTTAACGAGGAACTTAGCAGTTTAAACCCGCCCCAACATGTCAATCTATTAAATTAACTCGAGCAGCTGGTCAAAAGACAACCTGCGCATCACTATCCCAAACACCTCCAAACTCAAAGTCAGACGATCAAAGTGGCCACAGAAACGGCCATTTTAGATCAGGTCTGTTAACATTTGACAACAATGAAAACCCTGAAGACAGAAAATTGATACTGGACCAATTAAACTTGTGTTTGGGGAATTCAGACTGAATGGCCATGTAGGCACATTACTGAAAAAAATTAAATAAAATGAGGAATAAGCCCTTTTTATGCCATTATGTCGTTGTCGTTTGTTTGTGTAGTGAAAATGTGTTCTTTTTTTAACTTGGGTTTAAAATCCCGTTGTCCCTTTTCATGTCCAAACCTAAAACTAACTTCCAATCCCACACAATGAGTGACACAACCTTTAAAAAACTACATAAAATGCTTCAAGTATCAAGGGTAAGAGCCCTGTAGGACATTTAGCCTCGCTGACTCTGCTGAAATAAAACCACATGTAAAATTAATACTTTTTAGAGGTTATGCTTTGAGTTTGTGCTTTTGAGGCAGAGGAGAGGGCAGGACATGGTCACTCCTGAATCCCAAACCAACTAATGTACAGGACGTTCATTTTAAAAACATTGTGCACAATAACTTGTGACTAAAGTATTAAAATACATAACATAACATACTTAGAATACATGAATTCTGAGGATTATCTAAAGCCTTTTTGGGAATTGAATTTGAACATTTTTAAAGTTCAAGATAATGCAATATTCTGTCCAATTTGATATTGTGTTATTAGCGAATGATGAATAAGTAATACATTATTCAAATTATTAGTTTATCAATAAGGCCAAGCACAAAAATCTGTTTAAAATAATTTTACCATCAATGTAAAATAAAAACGTATTATCAATTCAGTATTGAGTCGTTCAATTTAACCGCGACGTAGTCACATTTCAAACACGTGTTGTGGGACTTACAGGTCACACATATTGCATCATGTCACACCATAATCACATTAAATAAAGTTAGTTTGGGTTACAGGAGGAGCAGGCCTATTTTGTCCAGTGTTTTGTTATTGGCTGCTCTTAAGACTTTTTGTATCAAGATTTCTTTGGACAGTGTGAGGAGGAGTCTGTGTTGAGGACTTCGATCATAGTTCTGGTCGAAGGGAAGGTCTCTGCTACAGACGGAAGACTCTGGTACCAGCTGGGCAAACTGGAAACAGATGTTAGTTATTATATTTATAGGACAAGGGCTTGTGTAATAAGTGATTACTGGTGAAGATGTCAAAACGTGCTAAAGTACCTTTTGAGGTTCATCCACATTTTTGCGGTTTTACTGAAGCTGCCGGGATTAGATGTGGTCATGGCTTCAAAGTCCACAAGCTGAAGCAGAATGAGATTTAAAACGTTATCAGATAATTTCTGTACACAAAGCCAAAACACAAATGCCTTTATAATTATCAACATATTATTCATTGTTTGTGAATTCTGTTCACTGACAATAGCAATAAACCACTTTCTGATTCTAAAGACATAGAACTGCATGAATACAAGCTTTTGTTGAAACAAAAGGCTAAATGTCAGTTGTGTGCCACTGTGACACAATGCATCTTATTAAGGACTTGTACTGTAGAAGCCTGACACAAGAACACAATTTGAAAATGTTTGTATTGCTACAAAAATATCAAAATAAGCCATAATGGCTCTGACCCTAATGCAGGAAAATCCAATAAACCCTTCTAAAATGTACACTATTCTTTAAAAACATGAGTTGCATATAAACTGTAGAATTAAACACTTCAGAAGATAGTATCAATAATAGTCCTAGAGGTCACTTATCCAAGCCTCAACAGCTCAATTCATGTTACCATTAAAGAGAGGCGGTTTAGTCTGGTCCTTACCTTTCCTTTGGGGATCTTTCCAGTGACCTCTTTGCCACTGGCCATAAGCGCTCCCATCACCACAGAGTAGGCCACGACGCTGATGACAAACAAATGCATGTTATGTGACTATATTAGCTCTAGTGTACGATATACACTGCCTGTCCAAAAACAATAGTTCACTGTGGCATAGTTTAAATAAACTTCTGCAATATTAAACCATTTATTTCCATCCAGTGTTGCATTATTCTTCACATACTGATCTTGTACTGATGTACTTGTACTGTTTGGGACAAGCCTTCTCCAGCTTGTCCCAAACAGTACACTAGGGTTCAGATCTGTAGAGTAGATTCGTTTCTGCTTCTCTTTAGACGTTTTCTCTGCTCGATGCCAATGATTTCTCAAACACACTGACATATTTTCCATGACCACCGGATTTGTCTTTCCACATGGTAGTTTTGTTGGGTTTAAATACCGTGTTGCAGGTGAAAGATCATCACCCATGCAGCCGCTATCCAGCAGGAGGCTCTACCTACTGTTTTACTACTCGACTCCAAGTGACGCCCTTTTTTTTTTTGGACAGGCAGTGTAGAAGTACTGTTGTGCATCATTTGTTTTTCACACTGCTGCACTAGCCAGGTGTACTTCTCTTTAACGCTCGGACTACAAATATCCCCAGACCCAGTACTTACCTAGACCCCCTAGACAGGGGCATGAGATTACAGAAGTAGTACACCAACGACAGGATGAGGTTACACACAGCATCTGCATCCTGTGCAAACAAAACACTATACTCAAGTAACATGCGAGTACTACTTGAACCATGCAGACAGACTAACGCTGCATAATTCAGACACATTCACCAATATCATAGCACGATTGTCCAGGAGTATCTACTCGAAGAATTTAAGGAATGTGGAAATGATAACAGATACATGGGTAAAGAATCTCACATTAGTGAAGCAGCTCTTTCACAAGGAAGAAAGCTATTAGAATAAAAACTAGTAAACTGTATGGTGCCGTAGATTTGTATACAAACATATTTTTCTATGCTATTGTTGTTGTTGTTGTTGTTGTTGTTGTTGTTGTTTTATGGCGGTTGGCATCCAATTGTTGCATTACCGCCAGACTTTATTCCTCAGACTTTTCGTAGTCCTCAGACTACTGCATTACACTTTGCCTTATATTAGATATGATTTACATGTTTGTCCTGATGACATCATAAAGGATGTAGCAGCATATATGAACTAATTTTACAGCTCTGAATTATGGAGGTCCCTTTAGTATTCTAGACATTTGTACAAGTTCAAAAAGAATAGTGAAAGACTGAACTGTATACAGGAGATAGAATTACAATAAAAAAAACAAATGTCCTGACAAAATAAAGGCATAAAAACATCAAACAGTGGAAACGATCGACTGCTATGCTACATTCTCATCTTAATGAAAAACGCTAAAATAATCATTTCCTGAGCAACTGGTTTCTGCCTCGCGCTGTGCGACCGGTGGTTCTGATTAAAAGAGGAATGTCGTCTGCATCTTACCCCGAGCTCAGTGGACAACATGAGGGCTTTCCCTTTGGCCGTCAGGTCTTTGTAAATGGACTCGATCTCGGACTGGTACTGCTGCGTCCGCTCCTCTGTGGTCTGCGTCTCCACCGAGAATAGCATGTTCCCCACTCTACACATTCACAATCGAAAAACAAAGGAGACGGTTTGACCACAGCTCATTTAGTGTAAACAATTTGCACTGTACAATCAAATATCAGTGCTTATTTTTGTACCTGTCTCCCGTGATGGTGATCGTAAACCCGTCGTGTTCCTTTCCAGGGTCTTTCAGACTTGGCACTTTGGAGTTGACCGTGAAGCCATCTCTAGTTTTACTGTTAAACTGCTTCAGAAAAGGTAAAACAAATGCAGATCCTCATCAATAATACGTCACATGTGTAAACTTAACGATTTGAACCTTTTTTTTTACCTTCATTATTGGAAGTAAATCGTCTACCGTGTTTACATTTTCAAGAGCGTGTCGAACTTCTTGGAGCCCTCTGGGATTGTATGCGCTACAGAAAAAGTCAAGTGACGTTATCATCATCATTATTATCATTATTTTGAAAACACTATCGGTCAAACGGACTTACCCATGATAAACCAGTATTCGGTCTTTAATGAAGTCAAGGATATTATCAAAATATACCAAGTATCTGATGTTGATTATCTGTCCTCTAAAGTAAAATAAAAAACATGTTTAACGACGATTTAGGAACACAGTTGAGACACATTGCACACAAGACATGAATGGATAATTGTTGATGCATACACTTTAGAATTGCACATAAACACAAGTCTCACAGTTTAGGTAATAACTCAGGACAAGCGCTGACAAATTATCCAATTATCATACACATTTCTACTATTTTGCCCGACAGAAAAGAGAAAGTCGGAATTTGGTTTGTATTTCATGCCAAGTTTTAGAGACAATTTTACAGTGTGATTTGAATAAACATAAATAAATCTACTTTTACTTTTTGCACATGTTTTTGGCCGTCTGTTGCCAAAACCATCTTTGATTATCGTTTGGGATAATCAGTCATGTTTTGTATAAATGACTGTTCAGGTAAATGAATGATCCGAGCTTATTATTACCTGATGAGGTTGATGTGATTGTTGAAGCCTCTGCTGAGACTTCGGGCTGGCATCTGGTCTAACCACAAAACCGGCTGGTCCGGGTCTGCGATCCTGAACACAAGAAAGGTCTGTTCAAACTTTGGACCCGATTCTACTGATGGAAATGACACTGAAGAGTCAGGGCATTGGGGAAGTCTTAAGAGGAAGATTTGAGACATGATCGGAGCTCTTCAAAAAGATAAGATAAGACGAGATTTATTTGTCCCACAATGGGGAAATAACAATGTTGCAACACAGATTAGGCACAGAAGTATAATAATAAAAAAACAGATAACTCTTTATAACAGTCCTATAAAAAAACCTCTTATACGCATAACACTCTTATTTACAGCTGTTATATGGACAGAAAATATTGCACCAGGATGATTGACATTAACCATTAGTGCTGCACAATAAATTAAAAGTATCAATATCACAATACTCGCTGAGGCAATAATCGATCCTGATATTGCAGTAACACCAAAGTTTTCAAAGGATAAAAGTTGGAAGAAAAAGGCAGGCTCGAGTTATCTCAGTTTTGTCCAAGTTTTTATTTTGAGAGTGTGACCAACACGTTAAAAGGCATTGAATGGTATATCGGTTATCTGTGATATCGGGGATTTCCCCAGATATCGATATCGATCTCGATCCAATGTTGAAAACTTACGTTGATATTTGGCACCTACATTTGTTCTAATTGTAATAAAAATATCACAGCTCTTAACAGCCATATAGAAATTATTCATAATATTGTGTAGCCCTAATAAATATCCACTTTTAATGAATTCTGTAAAAATAACCATCTCATGCTAAGCAAATGTAAGGCAGTGGAAGTAAACACACTTTTGCTCAGTATAGGACAGTATCATTTTAGAAAAGAGACTCTCGGTTACTCTCAGCAGCAGTAAAAAAGGGATGGAGTCATCACAAACTATTTAAAATAATAATGTGACTGTTAAACGTCCTCACCTCCTCCACTTGACGGATATGTCAAACATGTCCCTCCACTGCATTTGTCGGGTTTTGCCGTTGACCCGTACTTTTGAATTGCTCCACGTTCTGTGCATGGCCTGCATCACCTCCAGCGTCGCCAAACCCATGGCTAAACAGCACAAGAGTTTACTTTAACTTTTTAAAACGTACTCATTTTCACAGTAAAGCGGTCTCATTACACATACCTCTGTGTATTCTCTTGTTGGGGAGAAAACCTGGGGTGTCGTACTGCATTAGAGCCCCCAGATGGTCAGCAGTGCAGATTAACTTCTGCGCTTCACTGTTGTAGCTTTCAAAGTTCTGAGGTAACACATCCCTGTAAAAGAATACATGTAAAAAAGCTCTACAATGGACAGATTCACATTAATGTAGGAATTTAGCAATGCAAAGGTAGAAAATGTTAGTGTTGTTCTAAAGTAAATGATGATACTTTTGCTCTTACTTGATGTGCGGCTGCAGTCCCGGCTGCTCTTCATAGTCTTCTATAAGAAAAGGCAGGTTTTTGGCCCAGTGGTTCTTAAAGTTTCCTGGCAAGTCCTGGTCTACATTGTACTCAGCCACAGGGATGTCCAGGTGAGAGTGCAGGTAGCGAGAGTATTCTGGGGCAAAGATAATACGGTCAGCCCAACAACACAACAAACATGCACAATGCTTTAAAATACAAACAACACGGACGCAAACAGGATTGAAACAAAGCGTTAATCCTATATTAACTCCATGAACACAACATTTGAACTGAAACAAAGTATATAGAAAATGTGAATGGCACAGTATTTGAACCGCCAGGGTTTTCCCATACATCACCATCTTATCTTAAAGGTTGAAAGGACGATTTTTTTGGCTAAGTCTTATTTCCTCGTGGCGTGGACTGCCGATTAGTCCTGCCACGTATCAATCATAAAACGCACCTACCGCTCACCTGCAGCCGTGTGTGGCTCGTCCCCACGTTTCCGCGTGCCTAAGCGCATGGATCTATCATAATATAGTTCCCTCAGTGTACGGGACAAAATGAAGACGGAGAAAGACTGTTCGAGCTGACGCAGAAGTGGACGGAAATCTACGGGAGACGAGAGATGCGATGTGATCCGTCGCGCTAATAAACAACCGCATGTGTGTGTTGTATCAGTTCACACGGGGGAGTGCGCATGCACACTTCCACCCGAGTTCTCAAATCGCCGAAAAATCGTCCATTGCGCCTTTAAAGAAAAACAATTAAAATCTGCTATGGGATAAAAATAAAAATAGGCTATAACAATTTTTTTTTCATCCCATAGCAGATTTGAATTGTTTTTTCTTTTGCCCGATATAGGTTGTTTTTATAATTGTTTTACTGTTTATGTTGCATCCAAGTCATCAAAGCAAGTTTCTATGTTTGTGAATTCTGTTCATTGACAATGCAATAAACCTTTTCTGATTCTGATTATCCAATGTTGAACATTAAGCAGATTTTTGGCCCCTACATTTTTTCTGCACGGCCCCAGTCTGTGTGCACCCGTGTCACGCCCAGTTCTCAATGCGTCTGTGCGTTTATATAATTAAGCCAGACATTGTTTTGTTATGTCTCATATCGTCACTATTTGGTTTGGGGCGGACACTTAACTGTAATGGCCGTAACTCCATAAATAATGCAATAGTAAATAATCCCCTTTCCTTTTCGTTACTGTCAATGTTATTCAGTATATTCCGTGTAACATCTCAAGTCTGCGGCTGACCTCTGAGGTATTTGACTTTGAGGTATTCGGAGCTGGCCTTCTGTCCCAGGAGAGGATCGTTCAGCATCACTTTGGTCTGAGCTTTGATGCCTTCGTAAAACTGCCCCATGGCAACGTGGCTGAGTCCTTTCATGTACTGACACACCTCATTGTACGGCTCCAGCTGGAGACATCTCTGAAGAAAGCAGATGCAGGTGGAACTGAGTTAAGAACATTAACAGCCATAACGTCATAACTAATGAAGAACTGACAAACACATTATATTAAAACTACATCTAGTTTGTCGTTTTGAGGCATAATTCAAAGAGATAATGTGGAAAACCCTTCAGTAAAATGTGTATTTGTAGGGACAGACAGAATAGTATTTGGCACATATCTAAACTTGATCACAGTCGGTAGAGGCCCTCATGGGGTGACGTTGTACGTCGCGGTACCTTGAAGTTGCCTATAGCCTCCTGTAGCGACCCGTGGTGGTACAGCATCATTCCTCGAAGCTGCAGAGACTGGATATGGTTCTGGTTCAACATGAGAGCTTTCTGAAAGCTCTCCATCGCCGACTCGAAATCACCCAACTCCCTGAGGAAACAAAACGTGGATTCTTTGTACTGGACACATATATTATATAATATATTTACACTGTATGCTGTGTGTAATGGTCAATATGGTAAATACCTATAGGCTTGTCCAAGGCTCTTGTAAGCATCAATGAAGTCTGACTTCAGCTTCAGTGCCTCTTTAAAAGTCTCGATAGCTTCCTGAGAAAAAGAAACGACGATTGTGAAAGAACATAAAGTTGACAGGAAACCGTATTAGCAACTGAGAGCAGACTCAGATGACTGCTACACAAAAAACACGAAAATCTGTCGTCATATGTCGAAACAGCTCCCGCAAGGCCTGTTATGGTCGCTTCAGTGTGATTTATTGTTACATAAAATATCACCATAAACAAGGATTTTCAAACTACTCCACGCCCTCTGCAGGATCATCCCAGAGAACCCTTTTCTAACTGTACAATATAGTTTAAACATAATACAAAACCAGTCATTTCATTAGATGTTACTTAAATCTAATCTTGAACACTAAATATTCATACAAATGCATATACAATTTTTTTAACTATGGGTTGATATAGTAATCATGGCATCAGGCCTAACTCCCAAAGGTCTAGTCACCCAATCTGGAACTCTGGAAAGTGCGATAAATGATGTGCACGTCTGTTACCTTGAGCAGGCCTCTGTGGAAGAATGTGAGGCCTTTGTACAGCATGGCGATGGGCTGGTTCTTCTTCAGCTCTAGTGACTGCTGAAAGTCCTCCATAGCCGCCACATAGTCCTGCTCAGAAAGAGTACAATCCAGTCCAGAATCTAACCCTCATGACCAGCAGCACAGGCTCATGTCACGTTTCTCTTTACAGCTTTAAGCCGTTGGGGGTTTGAGTTTTTAATCAGACTCCCCTTACAGTGTTGTTTACCTCAGATATAAAGAGCAGCGTCCCTCTGTGTCTGTAGAGACGAGCTGAAGGCTGTAGAGATATGGCTTTGGTCAAATCTGTCAGGGCCTCGCTGATCCGGCCCAGAGGAGACAGGATCTGAAACACACGGGCTTCAATGTGTTAATCGATTTAAATAGACCACATAAATAGGTTTAGTGTGTGCTTTTCTAAACTACAGAAACGCCTCTACCCAAATTTGAAAAAAGCACTACACGGCACAACCACTTACAATCTTCACAAAACAGACAGCTTTAACACGCAAAAGAAAAGAAAAAGCCGATCAACGCCAAGGTGCTACGCTCTATTACCTTTTTATTCAATCTAATATTCAAAGTGTTGCAGAAGTATGTGTAACTAATGACAAAACATGATTGTATTGTATGTATGAGGCGGTGAAACTGTGTGTAATACACCATGTGTAATTGTGTCACAGGAAGACAGTGACATTTGGGTAAAAGAAGACATTTTCATACGTTTTGCATTTCAGTGATTCAGTTTCTGCGACAAGTTGGCCACTGTCCAGGATGTACCCTGCCTAAGGCCCGAAGTCACTGGGATAGGCTCCAGTCACCCGCAACCCCAAAAAAAAGGGAACAAGCGGTAGAAAATGGATGGATGATTCAGTTGGACTCGGCACAATCTTAGGATCTCATTTGACTGAAATAATTTGGTTTTCTCGACAAAATAAAGGGACATTTAAACACACTGTTGAGTCTGGTATCCCCTAGGGTTGTAAATAATTAATTAGTTAATAAAGCTATGATGTGAAAAATGGGGCACCTGTGCCGTGTCACGCCGAGCGGACAATCATCAGCCCTTTTCACACTTTGCAACTTTTTTCAACGAAAGGACAAACTCTTAGATCTGAGACGAGTTTACACCTGACAAACTCTTAGATCTGAGACGAGTTTACACCTGACAAACTCTTAGATCTGAGACGAGTTTACACCTGACAAACTCTTAGATCTGAGACGAGTTTACACCTGACAAACTCTTAGATCTGAGACGAGTTTACACCTGACAAACTCTTAGATCTGAGACGAGTTTACTCCTGACAAACTCTTAGATCTGAGACGAGTTTACTCCTGACAGACTCAGATATGAGATGCGTTCGCAGTAATAGAGTGCAGAGAACAGGAGACAGGGCAGTGAAGTCTACATGACCTGGATTGAGACATGAGAGGCCAATAAAAGATTTACAGAAAGACTATTGTCAAGATGAAAATAAAACATGCAATTGTTAAATGTAATAGCATTGATGACATCCTATTAAACCAACCTACATTAAAGCTCATAGGCATTGTAGGCTTTATCCTAAAGAGCAGCAGTGGCAGTGACTGTGATTAAAATCGCAATTGTCCAAAGTATGGAATCGCCAGTATAACCCAGTGCCTTACCTCTGCCCTCTGTTCGTACACCTCATGCCAGTTTGGCTTCAGGGTGATGACTCTGTTGAGCTCGAACAAAGCCAAGTCTGCATTCTTTATATCCTGTTGAGAAAAATTACAAAATACACTTACTTCTGAATTAATTTCCTGTCTTCATGTTCGCTCGTCCTGAGCAGCTCAGGCCAACATCAAGTAATGAATAATCATCTTTAAATCATTCCATCTAGCACTAAAAATACATATTTTCCTTAGTGATTAAGCTACCAATTATTTATCCCATGAATCAATTAGTTGCTTGGACTGTGAAATGTTTTATTCAATCTGACCTAGAGGAAGTTATGATGGCGTATAAACTATTTGTACATACGAAGCCATTTTAATGTAATTCTTGCTCTTCTCCCAGAATTCCACTATGTAAATATTATGCAATGCTTAAACATATTCTATGCTTTTGTGTACATGTTTGTGTCTACAGATTATGTCATTCCCTTCCAACTATTATCATGTGAATAATGAACAGAATTAAGGACTGTTTATTGAAACCAGTTTGAATTTTACCTGCAGACTCTTCTTGCCATAAGCGATCCCTCTCCCATAGATGGCACTGATCAACTCTGGTTCTCCCTAAAACAAAAACAATATAGATTTGCTTGGGCTCAACAAAGCCATTTGCAGTATATAATGACAATAGTTCTTAGTAATCAGGGATACAAACCTGCAATAAAAGGGAGAAGTGCTTAATGGCTTCATCATAGAGGCCGTTACCAATGAGAACATAGCCAATAGCTGCAAAGACACCACCATTAATCATTCATGTAAAACTGTATTCACTTATACTTTATTTGATAGGGACCAATACAACATGTAGAAATCTGACCATAAAGTCACAAAGTGTTTATGGTTGAGGCAACACTAAACCTCAAGATGCTTTTAACAGATCAGATTTCACAAAATGCAATATTAGATGGGTTTACAAACAATTAAAAAAGCAATAAATATAGTGAACATGTCAAGAAGACCAAATATAGCACTCGGCAACATTCATGCAACATACTCACACACTTTACACTTTACGCACTTTATGCACACTTTACACGTTTACGCGCGCCCACTTTACACACGCTTTACACGGGATCACTGCTGCTGTTGAGACTTAAGTCTTCTTTTTGAATGAGGAAAGTCTAGTAATAGTCTTTATGTGAACATTTAAGAGTTCCAAAGGTTAGCTCCTTTTACTGAAGAGGCAGTGAGGAACTCTCCTGTTCGCATGTGTGGGGGCCATTGACCCGGTGGTCTATTCATAAACTTGTGTGTGTTTCAGGCACAAGTCCATTCAAACATCTAAATTCAACTTTTACAAAATTAAAAAGGTTTAATAATTACCCAGTTCTTCATTTGAGTTTTGGTTTTCTACAGGAAAGGGGATTTTTTTCTGTTCTATAAACAGTCGAGCTTGATTCTGTGAGAGATGGAGAAAACACATCAAGAGAAGCACGTGAATGGAAAGTGTCAAAAAGCATTTCCTGTGCAGAGCTAACTTCAAAACAACACCATAATGCAGCCAACTGCTACTGTTTGATAAAGTATTATACTAACACAATTATGTTCACTTATCAACCTATAAGTTATTGACTAATACCTTCAGATCTGTTTTGTTTTACGAGTGCATTAAATTCTCACCAGGATCTTCTCTGCGTTGAGGGAGAAGATGGACTCACAGGGCGGGTTACTGCCCTCCTCACAGTCCGGGTCCTCCAGCTGCAAAATGGATGACTCTGGGACGATAAAAACATAGTTATCACACACCCATCCTTAAGATCACAGCTAATACTTCACACCACATACTGTATCTGCCACATTGTCTCCGACATCAGATATTTAATGCTCTTAAGATACAAAATAGTTTTAAACGTGGTGCTGAAATGAAAATGTGTCTTAAAACCCTATTACATGCAAAACTGTTAAATCATAACTGCAATTGGAATTGGCATGATTCCATTTGCCTTTATGCCCGCTTGATTTTTACACCAAATCCTGTTGCAAAAGCTATAATTGTATACAGAATGTCCTCTGCAAAAAAAACATAACTTTCCTTTTTATGGGATAGTTTTGATCCCACAGTTTAGACCAGGTTAATTTCAGACCCTCGTCTTAGTTTACTAGTTTATATTCTAGTCTTCTCTCATTATAATTAAATCTTGACTGGAAATATAATTTGCTATTGCATAATGTCATTCATCCAAATAGAATAAATATTATATGCTATGAGACTATGGGATAATCCTTTTAGAGATTTATTACCATAAGGTCACTTAAACTGGGGTGTCCAGCGCGACTTCAGCAAAGCTTTATAAGAAACTGACCAAGATCTCAACTAAACTGACAACCATAGCATGTCATGAGTCCTGCAACACACCTATAATATGAATAAATGTACAAGAGAGAACAAATGTACCAGAGAGAACCAATGTACGAGAACAAAAAAGAGAACCTACGATGCTTCCTGAAAAACTACACCTAAAATGCTCTAAACATCTACATGATGAAAAAAAATATATATATGTTGCTCTTCCTTGAGTCATTTCTTAGGGGAAACTACTGTGGCAATGGTGTACTCTTAATTAAGACCTGGTTTAGCCACTGTTTACCCCTAAAATAGTCCTCTTATACACCTGATGTAGCTCTGGTGATCCTTAGACAGCCACCTCTTTTATTTGATGGTCAAAGTTAAAGTACCACCGTTTCAGTCTCAATAGCAGGACTACTGAATAGGACTACAGGTTACCATCTGAAGCTTGGAAATGAAAATAAAGTGATTCGTAAGCTCGGACAGCTCGTGAGCGCTACAGCCGCAATCGCGCTGAAGTTTGTGTGTGCATCATAAAAGATCCTTCACTCTCGCGTCATTGCGCTCGATGCTCCGGCCACTCTCGCCTCTAAAACAACACGACCCGGGGCTTATCCGCGTTATCTCCCCCGCTCTGATTACACCTGGCCCACCGTCGAGAGGGGGGGGGGGGGAGAATTAAGCTAGCCCGGGTAAAAGTCACACACAGTCGGCACCGAGGAGGACGTGGCACGGAGCGGGCGAAAGAGGCGACACTTTACCGCAGTCCTGAGCGTATTCCTCCCAGTCGGAGAGCGAGCCGCAGCCCTGCTTGTGGAGCTCGCTGTTGAAGAGCGACAGGGTGGAGGAGGAGGAGAAGTACTCGGTGGAGACGATGGCCCCGCTCAGGTACAGCACCGTCAGCGCGACCACAACAACAGCCCGGCGCGCAGGGGCCATGTTGGGCTCCATGTGTGACGCACGGGGCGGAAGCAGCGGCGGAGGCGGCGGCGGAGGCTTGAGCGGGCGACGAGAGGACACGCCCCCCCCTCCGACCCTGCAGTATGACAGAGGACTACGAATCCCGACGTGCACCTGGGCTGTCAAAGCACAATAATGTTATAGGTTTCGATGCGTTGTAGTCGCGGATCTGTTATGTTATCGGTTGTAGCGTGATTTATTGTGACACGCCCCTTTCAATCTGCGCGAGGACGGAAGACTACAAATCCCGACATGCACCTGGGCTGTCAAAGCAAAATAATATAATAAGTTTCAATTCTTTTTCTTTTTCTTCTTCTTCTTTGTCTTCTTCTGGCGGCTGGTATCCAAGTGTTACATTACCACCAGACTTTGTTCTTTAGACTTCATTCTTCAGTTCAAAGCCCACAAGTACAAGAGTTCCGTTGCAGTATAATATATTGTGACACGCCCCTTTCAATCTGCGCGAGGACGGAAGACTACAAATCCCGACATGCACCTGGGCTGTCAAAGCAAAATAATGTTATAGGTTTCAATGCGTTGTAGTAACGGATCTATTATATTCCTCTTCTTCTGTGGTGTTTTATGGCGGCTGGTATCCAAGTTGTTGTTGTTGTTGTTGTTGTTTTATGGCAGTTGGCATCCAATTGTTGCATTACCGCCAGACTTTATTCCTCAGACTTTTCGTAGTCCTCAGACACCTCGTCTGCGTTACAGAGTGTTACATTACCAGACGTTATTCTTTAAACGTTATTCTTTAGACTTTATTCTTTAAGACTTCATTCTTCAGTTCAAAGCCCACAAATTAAAAGCACAAGAGTTCCGTTGTAGTATAATATATTGTGACAAGCCCCTTTCAATCTGCGAGGACAGAAGACTACAAATCCCGACATGCACCTGGGCTGTCAAAGCAAAATACTATTATAGGTTTTATGCGTTGTAGTCATGGATCTATTATATTATTGACAGTAATACACATTGTGACACGCCCCTTTCAATCTGCGCGAGGACAGAAGACTACATATCCCGAAAGCAAAATATCGTTTTCTCTTGACTCGCGCAAGATTCCAATGTGTTGTAGTCATGGATCTATTATAGTATTGGTTGTAGTATAATCTTCTTCTATGGTGTTTTATGGCTGCTGTTGTTGTTGTAGTTGTTTTATGGCGGTTGGCATCCGAGTTGTTGTTGTTGTTGTTGTTTTATGGCGGTTGACATCCGAGTGTTGCATTACCGCCAGACTTTATAGTTGTTGTTGTTGTTGTTGTTGTTTTATGGCGGTTGGCATCCAATTGTTGCATTACCGCCAGACTTTATTCCTCAGACTTTTCGTAGTCCTCAGACTGTCGTAGTCCGTAAAAGTACTCCTTCCATTGCTTTGTTGTTGTTGTTGTTGTTGTTGTTGTTTTATGGCGGTTGGCATCCAAGTGTTGCATTACCGCCAGACTGTATTCCTCAGACTTTGTCGTAGTCCTCAGACTCTGTCGTAGTCCGTAAAAGTACTCCTTCCATTGCTTTGGTGTTACAAAGCCCATGAGGTCATGATATGTCTTTGTGACTAGAATAGTTGTTGTTGTTTCAGAGACCAACCGGCTTTATTCCAGGGAGACTCTTCTTCATCTTCCTCTCCTTCTTTGACGTTCGGTGCTTCCACCGTACAGCTTTATTCTTCAGGCTGCTTGGTAGCCGTGCGTCTACGAGACTGGGCGAGGACAGGAGACCACCCCCACCTCGTCACTCTGATCACTCTGACTCCCCACAAGCAGACCCCCATCACTCCGACTCCCATTTAGCGCCTTTAGCCTGTTTTCTATATCTGCCCAATCAAGCTCCTTTGTTCCAAGGAATCTCCCTGCAGCTTTAGCAATGATCCTGATCCTTTCAGTTCTGCTTTGAGTCTGAGCAGCACAGTTTACAACATCCACCATAAAGAGTACAAAATCCTCTCTATCCACAACCAGGGTATTCTCATTAATTCTGGAACCTGCACACTTGGGACCTCCACTCTTCCATTGCTTTGGTGTTACACTGAGTGTTGCATTAACGCTAGACTTTATCCGTAAGACTTTATTCTTTCGACTTTATTCTTTCGACTTTATTCTTTAGACTTCATTCTTCAGTTCAAAGCCCACGAGTTCAGAGCACATGAGTTCCAAGCCCACAAATTCCAAGCACATGAGATCCTCTTCTTCTCTCTCTTCCCCATCTTCTTCCTCAATATATTGAAGAAGTCCTCATGTTCTTTGAACTCGTGGGCTTTGAACTCAGAAGTACAGGAGTTCAGCTGGAATAAAGTCAAGGAATAAAGTCTGGCGGTAATGTAACACTTTGATACCAACCGCCATAAAACAACAACAAAAACAACAACAAGACGTACAACTACAGTAGGTGGTGGTAATGTAACACTTGGATACCAAGTTTTTTTGTTTTTTACAGTATAGTGTAAAACACAAACTTTGAAGCCGTACAACTACAGTAGGTGGTGGTAAATGCACCTGTTCAGTTGGCTGCCAACCCCCATTTAAAGCAACACAAAAACAACAACTTGGATACCAACCGCCATAAAATACCAAATAAGAAGAATATATTGTGACACGCCCCTTTTAGTCCGCGCGAGGACGGAGACTACATATCCGAACAAGTACCTGAGCTGTCAAACCAATCTCAAAAGTAAAATTTGATTTGCCTTTCCCCTAACACAAGCGTTTGAATAAAATTACACGCTCTAAAACCAACCTAGACTTTAACAGCACGAAAGCAAAAGAAAATGAAATTCTGCAAAGTGGACAAATGTTTTAGGACTGTCAAAGTTTCACCACTCAATAATTCCACTGACAGAGAACAGTGACTCAAACTAACAAAAGCTATTGTTTACAGGAGGGGGGGGGGGAGAAGAATAAAGCCTAAAGAATAAAGTCTAAGATGTACAACAACAGTAAGTGGCGGTAATGTAACGAAGAAGTGACTTACCATTCAGAGGAACTAAAAAAGTGGATGAGTGGCGAAACGTCTTCAGTCCTAAAGCTTTTGTCCAGTTGATAGACTTCAATTTTCTTGTGTTAAGCCTGCAAAGAGCTGACCCCTGTCAGGTGTACCCCACCTATACTAATGAATACAATGCGTTTCTAGGTCTATTCACCAAGAAAAATCATCAAGTTCAACATTTTTGAACTTACCACTTAGTTATTTCATGGTCCAACGCAATAAATTGGAAAAAGACGCTCTTTATGGCATCATCAAACTCTAGAACTTGAACACAACTAATTGTAAGTAGATACAGCAGAAGTGGGTGGAGATAGGGGGTAGGTGAAAACAGACATTTTCTTGGCACTGGAGTACTTAGATTAATCAATTGTCATACTACTTTGACTGAGCGGATGAATAAAATACAATAAAAAAGAAGCTCATAAAAGTACATTTTACATCTCCCTATTTTAAGTGCACTGCCTCCATCACACACAGAGGGGGCGGTAGAGAGTTACAGGTCCCGCGAGTCACAAAGAAGAGCCTCGGCGCTGTTGCTTCCGGGTTCAGGGTCTGTTTTGGACTGTGGTCTGTTTACAGTGAGGCATGGCGAAAGTGCAGGACTTCAGATGTGTTGAATGTAACGAAAAAGCCACGGAGCTGCACAGAGACTACAGCAACGGCATCCTGAAGATAACCATATGCGTACGTGCCATTTATGCTCTTATGACTGTGTTTTACTCAGTCTGGGGAGGGAGAGTGTGCTGAGGGGAGACAAGGTGTTTTAGATTGTAGACAGCTGCAGTGAGGAAAATACATTAATAGGGATTATCTTTTAGATTTTGAGGAAAAGACATATATATATATATATATATATATATATATATATTAGACAATAGTGATGATGGGTGAGGGGTGGATATGCATCTGTATGGTTTAGGAACATCAGAATAAGTAATAAAAATAGTAACAGAAACCAGACCAGAGATATTTTGAACATGTACAGAGGGAGGAGGAGTGTGTGGTGCTGGGATGGAGTGTTTAGAGTGGATGACCAAAGAAAGAAAAGGCAATTTAAAGGTGCACTGTGTCCTTTTTGTATTGGAGGATCCCTCACCTAGTTGCGCTGAGGGAGACAAGAAGTTCACCGCTCCTGTTGAAGGATGGGTCAAATGCAGCGAATGAATTTCCCTCAAAAAGTGATAAATTCAAGTATAGCGTGTGGCAGATCCTCGACCAGAAACATAATGCATCTTCAATGTTAGATAAGAGGGGTAAGAATATTTATGGATATAGATTCAGGCAGAGGGTTTACTGTGACAGCCCCTGAACTCATCATTTGTAATTATTATTTTTGTTTTCTCTCTTTTTGTTAAAGGGATCGTGCCAGAAACCTGTGGACAAGTACATTGAATATGACCCTGTGATCATTCTTATTGACGTCCTTTTGTGCAAAACACAGGCTTTTAGACACATTTTGTTCAACACAAGCCTCAATGTAAGTAGAATTTATAATGCAAATGACGTTAGTTGTCTTCCATCTTGTAAATGTTTGTCTCTTCCTTGTGGTTGATCCTCAGATTCACTGGAAGCTGTGTGTTTTCTGCCTGCTGTGTGAGGCATACCTCCGCTGGTCCTTACTCCACTCCTCGGAGCAGAGCAGTGACCCAGCAGACCTTATCAGATACACAAAGGAGTGGGAGTTCTATGGCATGTTCGCTCTGGCCTCCCTTGGTAAGAAAAGCAAACTAGTCTTATATGGTATGAACGGCTTATCAACGCCAAAGACTGAAGCTGTCATTGTTGAACAAACGGGTGAAAAATATCCAAAATGTATCTAATATGTGCCTGTAAATGTCTTGACTCAGTATTGAACAGATGTGAGAAGATTGTAAAGTTTCACATTTGTTTTTTGGACCGTAAACAACCGTGTTATTTACCACGTAGCTGCTTAGCCTGTTTAACTCTTACTGTTTGAATTTTTGTAGTCGACTCTCACAGTTTTTGCACACTTAATCATCTTATTACATTATTGCACATGAAAATCTTTCTTTAAAAATATTATTCAACCAGAAAGTCACTGCAAGCTCCATGTCATATAATCACAATCCTCATTTCAGAGTTGTTTGCGTTCTGCGGGAGCGTGCTGTTGTTCTTGTGGCTGGTCGTGGCGGGGCTGCAGAAGAGGACTTTAGAGCGTGGCCTCCTCCTGAAGGGACTGCTGCTCTCCTCCTACGGGAAAGTGCTGCTCATCCCCACCGTCATCTGGGAGCACGACTACTCCCCGCTCTGCCTCGCTCTCATCAAACTGCTAGTGCTGACGTCTAACTCCCAGGCCATCCGAGGTCAGACGTCACTGTGTTTAATTCTCAAAATGTGTGGAAAATTCAAACTAAAACTGAATGAGATCTTGTGGAAAAACACCACACATTAACCTTTATGTGTTGAGGTTTGGTACTATTGTCAGAAAAGTTAATTATCGATATACTAACAAAACCTGAGGGTACTGTATTATGCAGTAATTCCTGTAGGGAGCAGTTCACTCTCATAAACACAAACTTCATCAGTCACTTTTTCTCAATGTAAACAGCAGATCAAAAACTGTAAGTCTCAATTTTACACCTTTTTATAGTTTTGTTCCCTAAATTATAACACAAGTTTTAAATGTGTCACACAAGCATCTTCAATCATAAAACACACGATTCTCGGTCCATGGGAGTTTTTATTTATTTATAGGAGATCTTCTACTGAAAGTGTTTTTCAGACTTCCTATAAGTGATCTGTTCTTCTGTATCTACCTCTGTTTCTACCTGCGTTGCACCAATGAAATTTCCCCATGTGGGACAATAAAGGAATATCTTATCTTATCTTATAATTCAGATGAGATACGATAGTTTACTTTTTACATTCCCTTTTCTCTTTCCAGAATGATCGCTTTTATTGTTTGTGATTTGAAATGGGTTTCACTTCACAATTACTTGGAAGTGCAAACACTATGCAATAGTTACCCATTAACTTCAGATAAAGTGTTGTTGAATTGTTCATTGATTAATATGTTCTTGTTGATGCTATGTCAGTTTTCTTCTTTCTTTCTAGTGATCCTGAATAGCAGCAGGCGCCTCTCCATGTTGAGCATATGCGTTGGTCTTCTCACAGAAACCTGTGTGGCGCAGCTTTGCAGGAGTCTGCCCTGGGGTTTCAAAGAGATGCTCAGCTTTGAATGACTCTTTTACTCAACAAAAGACTAAGAAAAGTCGCCATTCCCTTTGTAGTGGCAGACAGAAATCCTGTTCGTAATGGGGTTCTTTTTGTTGTTGATGCTTGGACTCATGCTGTTGCAAGAGAAACTGTGAAAGAAATGATTCAATTCAGTTTATTTTTGTATTGCCCAAAATCACAACAGCAGTTGGGATTTTGTGCAGTCTCGGAGTGTGACAGTGAAAAACGGATTAAACAATGTTCATAGGGACTTGGCAATGTCCCAAGGTCCGCTGTCCCTCCTTCTCGGCCAGGAAAAACTACAAAACCTCCATAACTTTTTTATTTTAATTTTGTGGCGTTGAATAAATGATTGTTGTACTCTACTATTTTTCTTTCTGGACCTAATTACTTCTGGAATACTTCAGTCAACCACTAAAAGCACAGGCAAACCCTGAGGCTGTTTGTCATTTGCTACTTGTGTGCACTGCAAACACTTCTTACCCTAAACTTTGTGAAAGTGTGAAACTTTGAAGCCAGTGACCACTCTGCTGGGAATGATCGCATTTGTACCTCGTTGGAGTTAGTTACAATGTCAGTGTAAAGGGCATTTTGTCTTGAAAAATGCCAAAATACCCTGGTGATTTGTTGTTTCAATCCATCAGCGTAGGATGCTTGGTTAAAAAAGAAAAACACAATAAAGTTGTTGATCTAGTCTAGACTACGCTAATAAGATCCCATTTGTTTCTGACATGAATTGATTGACATGTCTCCATTATGTTTGAGGCTCTCGGGGCGCGTGTCCACAGCGTGTTGGGACAGGCCTGTGAATAGTGTGAATATCTGACAGACAGCACATCGAGCAGGAATCTGGGCGGAGCACTGGACACTTAAGAAAACCAGCAAATTATAGCAAAACAAGCTGTAAGCCTCTCCAGTTTAGGCCTTATGCAACGTAAAGGGATAAGAAGTGAGGGAGATTATGCGCAGTTTCGAAATGTCCTCGATGGATCACGTTCATACATAGTTTTATTAATTACACGATTGTAGACATTTTAATTAAAAACATATTGGTACTTAATGACTAAATGAAACCCTCAAAACATGCTGTTGAACATTAGGTTGAAAAGAAAATACATTTCCCCTTTATCCTAATAGTGTAATTAGTGTTTTTGAAAATAGTCGTCTCGATCTATGAAATATGGGTGAACAAATTGCACATTTCTTACTCGTACAGAATAAACCTCAGGCACAAAACTCCGAGCTGCATCCAAGTTTTAATGTATTTTAACAAATAAGAATAAACATTTTTCTCTCAACAGGGACTTGTGTTCCGTAGTATTGGTCATGGATGTGGAATGCAGATGTTTAGTCTGGGTTTGACTAATCAGATTACTGTAACAGTCGCCCTTCTGTAGTTTTATAAGACCTTTGTGAGGGCGGACGGAGTTTGAAAGCTAAACTGTCCAAGGAATGATTGACCTTTATTGCAAGGAAATGGCACTGGACAACTTGACTAAACAACTTACTGTTCACGCTTAAGGTACAACTTTATAAAGCGTTACCATTTAATGAGTTAACGGTGGATTGAGTGCACTTCATGCATGTGTCAGCTAATGTTGTCCGTGTTTGTCGTCCCAGTTCAAGGTGAAAGTGTCTCTAATGAGGAGAAGATAAAGACCTTAACGCCTGAATTATACACATCCAATGTAGCCGATCCTAGACAGTTCTTTTGTTAAATCCAGATATAACATGTTTTTATGTGTAGAGCCCGAAACTACCATTTGAAACCTGTTCTGACCTTGCATCCATCTGCACAGAGAAAGAGGGAGATGAATAGAGAGTGAGAGTCCGAGCAGAGGAGAGAGTGATGTACCTTGGATTTGCGCTGAGTGAAGATTATGGAAATCCGCTCTAATCTCTGAACAGACGCTCTGGGACTGAGGACACAGCAGCAGCAACAAACAGACTCAACACTGCAGCGAATCAAAGTCAAAACATGCTCTTCAGTCATTCACTCGCATCTAGTCCAACAGGAGAACTGGAAATAAACTGCATATTCTAACCCAGACTTTCACCAAAATAAACCAGTACATTTCTGATGTAGTTTTCGACACTGGATTATTAAAGCAGTTGTGGTGTACTAGAAAAAGGCCCAGTAGCACACTCTAGTATTAAGAGCAGCTGCTGGATGTTGTTAGCTCTATGCATTGCTATTAATATTAAAACCTATAACTGTTTGTAGTGCCTTAGTACAGGGGTCCCCAAACCACAAATGTTTACAATGTGTTATTTTAGTTTTATAGTCTGTTGCTGTCTCAATATTATATGTGTTTCACCATGAAAATATAGAGCCATTCTAATAAACAGCAAACATAACGAATAAGGTATTTTAAAAGTTATATGTACACATTTGACGCTGTTGTTACTGGCTTCAATTGGTCCCTGAAAAGAAATATTTTGATTGTAGCGGTCCTTGTGAGGAGAAAGGTTGGGGATCACTGCCTTAGCACATACCAAAACTGTAGATTTTTGTTGTTGATGTTGAATATGTATGCAAGACGCTGACTGTATTAGACATACCCAAAAGCTTGACTAAAGTGACCTACATTTCACACTCTCACACTGAAGTTTAGATGTGTTTGGATGATATATTAGAATCTAAACAGTTTTAAGATCAAAGACCTTTCCCCCTGCCTTGCTCTCCCTCTATCACTGCAGTAATGATCAATTAAAGAGGAAGCGCTGCGGAGCCAAAATGCAGATGAAGCATTGAAATGCAGCTCAGACACTTCAGGGAACACAAAAAGTAGGACAGCCAACTTAGGAGGAAACAAGCACGAGCTGGTTAAAGCTTTGGCCTGAATGGAAGATAAGAGAGAGGTGGAAACGAGAATTTTAAAAAAGGCCCACTTTACCACTTTTCACCTTAATGGAACTGACATTTTTCAAGCTAAATTATGAGTGATGAAAAAAACATACTTTATTAGTGATTAAATATAAATCATTACTCCAAATTTAAGTATTGGGTAAAATAAATAGAAAATAATTAGAAAATAAATACAAATGATATAATTAAGATCTCTATTCTTGTCCATATGTGCATAAACAGCCTTTTTACTCACATCCAGTGTTGTATTTATTATTCTTATTCCTTTTTGCATCTTAACTCTATTCAAAGTATACTCTAAATGGATATATTTAAGCCAATTCACATTTTTTAACTGGAATTGTCTTAATTGTGAGACAAATGAAGGCGCTTTTTATCTTGTATTGACAAAAATAAGAGTCATTTAAAAAACAAATAAACAAACAGGTACAGAATGCATTTATTAAACGATATGTAGATAGCAGAGACTTAACATAGTCCTAGTAAACAGTAGTAGGTCAAAGTTGAACCACAGATGTACACAGCCTTCTTATTTTCACAGCCACTTGGAATTACACGGACACAAGATAACATTTGAATGGCGAAACACTCATACATGAACCGGTATTTGTAAAGAAGGAGTGGCCATTTATTTTAGTAAGGCTCTTTTTAAATGCAAACCTAAATGACAGAAAATACTACGGTTTTAAACTTTGTGGACAACTTGACCACTTCTATTTTTCATTCACCAATCTGGCATAATAATGACAGAAGCAGTGGGAAAATGGTCAGAAAACACAAAATTCATATTTGATATTAAAACACTGGGGGGAAGTTTGACAAGTACTATCTTGTTCATAGCGTTGTACCAAATTGGTGTAAAAATAAATTCTGAAGATACATTTCCTACCAAAATGTTACAATCGTCATTTTTACATCCAGTTGTAATATGGTTGAATTGCATTTGGGCTAAACACGAAACACGGTGCTACAAAGTTGTGCTCTTAGATTATCAAAGGGTTTGCACCGCCACTCAATGGTCCAATATTCAACCATCCAAAAAACCCATGCAAATGAATACAGCACCAAATATGTCCACACAATATCAACCACCGTGTTACTTTACAACACTGCCACTAGTTTGACCCTGAGGAGGCATCACCAATGAAACATCCAACAATCATATCAAAAAGGACACATATAATGCAGCACGTAATCATCTGACAAAGTGTAAAAGCATTTAGAATAATAGCAAGCATTATTGTCCCTGAATAAAGATTTTTTTTAACAACTTGGAATGAGCGAGTAGTAACAGTAACCACTTTTTCCATGTCCATTTGGTGAACTGTTTGCTCAGAATGTTCCACAGCATGGCATTAAAAGTAAGAATGCACATTTGTAAAGTATTTTTGAGCAATAAAATACCTTCAAATGAATACAAGCAACTGAGAAGTGGGCAGATTATCCAAATGATCTATATTGTTGTGAATGTTGTTTTGAAGATATGCAAATTATAATATTGTTTCCAATACAAAAATGCTGCAAAAAGATCCCACATCTTATGTTAACTGGCAAATAAGCGTGATATTTCTCTTTTGAGGGTAATTTTACAGCTCACTCTCATTTGTCTGATGCAAAACTGATACATTTAAAAAATCTGTTTGAACACATTTTTGTTGAAACGTCATAACTGTAAAAAACACAATATTAATTCTTGTCAATACTGCCGACCCCAGGAATGCAGTATGGATACATTTATTGCTTTACTGAGGAACATTTCAGGCAACAGCTCTTTGGAGAGAAGCACCATTAAATACTCCATTGGAACATAGGCTAAAAGCAGCCATCTACATCAGGTCTGTGGCCCATTTTCCACAATGATATAATTCATAATCATGTATAGTAGCACCAGTCCCAAGCCTGCATTAACCAAGGTTCATTTACCAAAAGCAAAAACCCCAAAGAAATCCGTATCTTATGAACTTACAATTTTGAACCTCACACTTTGTCATGTCACTACGTCTTGCATCGTTACAGGGACTCGTTTACGACACGCTGCAAAAGTATTAGTAACACTTGCTGGTGTTAAAAAAGCTCTTTCTCTTGTGCTGGATTTAAGTGATGCATTTAGAACAAGGGACTCAGGTAGTTTTAGTTCAAATAGTCACACAACATCCACAGACAAGTGAGGAGTGCACACAATACATCACACTTTTAAGGCCATTATTTATTTTTTTTAGATCGCCATTTGCTACACGACGGATGATATGTCGCGTGTAAGACATCAACGTATCGAAGAGGTCAGAAAGATTTGCGTTTGTGATGTCGTGACGGCTAAGTTTACTCTAATTTCTGTTCGAGAGCCAAGCAGCAGCTCAGCCAAGGCACTAGGTAGTACGTGGGTATTTACTGGCATCGATCCGACCGCCGCGCGCGCTCTTAGCATCAGATTAGCCGCACGGCAGAGGAGCCATGGTTGACATTTCGTGACTGCGTTGCATTCAAGCGCCAAATACAAACAGTAATATTACACCGAGTGGTTTTTCAAAGAGCTATTCATTCAGTTCACAATCTAAAACAGAGATATGACACTAAACTAGGCATAAATAGAAGGTCTAAATGTTTTATCTGACCGATATTTATAATGACACGGACATTTGTAATGCTTTCAGAGGAGGATTAAGGATGTTTGAGCAATGCAACTGTGACCACATTCTTCAAAGCGTTAAGATGTGACTAATAAAGCGGGAACATTTACCCCATTAAACCAAACTCATTCCATTTAGTCAGCCGGGACCTCTTTGGTTAGTGTACTCCGTGTACAGGCTTAACGTCGCCGTGCGTTTCGTATTGTAGCCAATGGTACCAATACAAAAGCCCACATTTCATAGTTACAATATTAAAAATGCCGTTACCCTGTGTGTAAAATGGTGTAGTACATACCGTATTTTCCGGACTATACGTCACACCTTTTTTCATAGTTTGGCCGGGAGTGCAACTTATACTCCAGTGCGACTTATATATGTTTTTTTCTTCTCTATTATGCATTTTTTGGCTGGTCCGACTTATACTCCGGTGCGAAAATACGGTAAATTTCCATTGCAATGTTTAAAGCAAAATAGAATACTTTTTACACTTTTTGCATGAAGGAAATACAAAAAACAATCGCAACCACTGCATTTTTTTGTTTGCTGCAGTGACTTAAGTGTTAAAACTTTTTAGACCCTGGTGATTAGCGCAGAGCGAGCAGAATGAATGCTGGGTAAAACTTTAAGACGTCGCTACAGACCTGTAATAGACTACGACTGTTGCCCGCACAAAGCGAACAGTTACAGACAGACATAAGTGAAGATAATTATATGAAGCTGCAATAGACTGGGTGGTTTCAGACTAAGATTTTACTCCAGCAATTCAGACATTTCATATTTCAGAGTAGTGTCATTTTAGAAGGCAAAAAAGGTTATTCCTAAGATGAAGTATTTTCACATTAGTAGAAGACAAAGAATTTACACGAGCGAGTCTGGACCAATAACATACACAGGTCAAGCTTAGTGTAGTTGCAGCGCACTAGAAGCCATTTAGAGTTACACAACAACAACAACAACATTCACCCAACATAAGTATTTGACACACACAGACTCCCAGAGGTTTTGACTCACCTAACTAAAAGTATATTAGGAGCACGATTATACGTCACAACCAATTTAACCATCAGTTTATGCTTTGAAACCAACTCATCCTCATCACGATTAGGATTGCGTGGCCACCTTATCAACATTAGGACTATAGCCTCGGTCCAGAGCTTATGAAATAATTTATGTTAAGAAATATCCCGGGTTGAGTCCATATGTCTTTTCTTTGCGTTGAGCCGACTGTGACCGGGGCACAGTGTGAACTTGGTAAGAAGTAAATATCTGATATTTATTATATGAAATAAATAATAAAACTTTGTTCATAGAATTATATGTATAAAGGTTCTGCTCCGTTGCCGGGGGTTTGCTGGATAAAGGACGCAGCAACAGATATTTAAAAAAAGGAAAAGAAGAAAGATTGATACACGGATATTGCCGTATTGTGCATAACAGAGTCTTCAGTTTGTCTCGCTGTTTGTGGTTGAGAAAATGCACCGCGGCAAGTTCAACCCGAGAAGCCGTAAATGTTGCTCTTCCACCAGTTCATGGGAGCGAAATGATCCAAACCTTTCACTAACATTACATCTGTGCAGAGGCCTCAGATGGTGACGTGAAAGGAGTCCCAGCTGTCGTCTTTGCTCACGCCGCCGTTCTTATCCGCGGCCGCGCCTCCGAGACCCCCGTCGGGCTGCTCCCCCGTGGGCGTGGCTCCGGGTTCCGGGTAGAACTCGTCATCCTCGTCGAAGTACCCGTTATCCATCATACTGAGGCTGGAGGCGGCGCTCAGGTCCTGGCAGCTGCCCTTGTACTCCTGGATGGACTCGTGGAGGGACCAGAGCTGGCACAGAAGAGACATGTCCTGCTGACGCAAGCCCACCTAGAGAAGCACAGGGTCAAGAGGGGAACTCCTGTTAACTTTTAACAGTGCTGACAACCTTAGGAATAATAATAATCACGATAAATACTATATAGACTTATCATTCAATAGACATTAGATGCAATAAGACAGTATTTATCATTATTTCATTACTTTTTTGGTAATACAATAAGATTTGAGCTGTAGAGGGATGAATAACTAACTTCGATGGCCAATTATCGTTTTATTCCACTATTTATTACTTGCAGCTCATGCCTTTTAACAATATTGTACATGTAGTTTTCCTGCTATAGGGTTATACATTGTTTATCGTGACATTTTCTTTAACAATACTATATTGTGCTTCCAAATGTGTTTGGGACAGGCTTAGAGCAGACCAAACCGGAAAACCCCTCCAGAGATGCACTTTGAAGTCTACTCGATACTTAGGGAAGGGCTCAATAATCAGTGATGTTTTTAGTCAATAGAATGTAGTTTTCCACACACAATAGTAGTGTCTTCATCAGGTTATTAAAGTTATTGTACTATAGATCAATACCATTCTAAAACTGGCAAGGTCCGACTTTGTCCAATGAATTCAATTTTTTTCCTCAATTTTTTCTCCATGTAGATTCACGTACAACTGTGCATCTTGTTTCAATACAACTTTCAGTATCTGGATTTAGATTAAATTAAAAAAAAAAAAAAAAAAAAAATCATAATACCACTTACAAATGTCATACAAAATAGGCACACACCTAATATTAAGAAGGGCCTTCTTTCACACATTCACAGTGGCATAGTTTTAATAAGTTTCAATAGTAAAAGGTTTATTTCCATCCAGTGTTGCACTCTTTTCCACAGTTGATCTTGTCTTGATGTGAGAGAGTGACCGCTGCACAAAGCCTTCTCCAGCTCGTCACAAACACTCTCACTTCAGATCTGGAGCACATTAGTTTCTGCTTCTCCTTAGATGTTTTCTCTGCTTGATGCCAATGATTTGACCAGTCCCACACATGCTGACATCTTTTACACGACCACGGGATTTGTCTTTCCACATGGTTGTTTCAGAAATGAGAAGCCACTCAGTCGGGTTTAAATACCGTGTTGCAGCAGAAAGATCATCACCTGCAACAGTTATACAGGAGGAGGCTCGTACCTACTGTATTTGCTACGTTTTTGACAGGCAGTGTATTTATAGTCATGCCTGATTGCTGTAGTTTAGAGTTTGTTCCGATCCAGGGCAAGATAACAAAGGCGGTGGACCCATAATTTTTGGGTGGTTTGGTAGTCTTGGATCATGTTAAGCCAATCAATAGGAATTATCTTTACTGACAAGAGAGCGCTAGATTATAACGCTGCAATCACTGAAACCAAAACCTATGAACCCATGTTGAACTTCTCTGCTGTGGGGAAGGCTTCACGCTTGGAAAGTCAATTGTCCTTATCCCTTGTTAGTTCAAACCGAATGTAAACAAATCAAATCAAAACAAATCCACACATTCCTCCACATTCAGCGTATTTGTAATTTGCGTTTGTAACAAAGTCGGTCCCGTCATTACAGAGCAGAACAAAAGAAGAGGGAAAGTCAAATTAAAAGGGGTCATTGTTCTGAATACAACACAGCTGACGGGGCACTATCTGCGGCCGATCACGGCATTGTCCCAAACAGATGACAGAGTGGACACACAGTGATGTCAGTGTCACTCCGGCCAAACTACAGCGTCTGAAAACAAAATCTACCAAAATAGACGGTGCTGAGGAAAAATTGCTCTAGATTATACACGTCAGAAAATGAAACCAAGATTACAAGTAGAGACAGTTTGGGAATTGAATTTGTAGTCATTTATTAACTTTAAGCTACTTGTTTACTAGTCCAAAAGGTATTCATGAAAGTCTGCAACAAAGCCAAAAGGTTTAAAGTGATGGCAGCTTATTCAAAGTGTTTTTTTTCAAAGGGAAACTACAAAAACCCAATGAAAACAACCATTTAGTTACAGACCAACTAATCATAATCAAAATTGAAGGAGGCGATGTAAAGGAATTGTAATTTAGCAATAAAATAAAACACTTTAAAAAAAAAAATAATACATATGCTTACAGTAGACCATGGGTGTCCAAACTATGGGCCGAGGGAAAAATGTGGCCCTTTACTGTAAAATTGGAAAGATTAATCTCTCATAACCTAAATAACAACCATTTTGATATGTTATTGACCTATTATTAATGTTCCAAGCCTTATTAAATGTGCAAAACTACATCAAATGAAAAATATCTCCTGATTTACTTCCTTGTTATGTTCTCTGTGGCCCCTTCTGCTCCACACATGTTTCAAAATGTGGCCCTCTGTGGAAAAAGTTTGGACACCCCTTCTGTAGACGTTGCATCATGTTATTTACTTTATTATCAGGTGTGTTCACTGTATTGAATATGTAGGAACATGGTCCACAGCAACCAGAAGAACAAGTTTAGTGAATTCTTACTGAGGTGGAGGGGATTTAAGAAGAGCTTTTTGTGAGTTTTTTTTTTTTTTTTTTTTTGCACAGTAGACATTGTATCACAAAACAAGCTGAACAATTTAATACATAATGATGTATTCTTTAACATAGATGCTGTTACAATTCATTAGGTCCATTGGGTTGGTATTCATGCCACTGTGCACTGATGATTAGTCACTATGCAAAGGAGAAAAGTAGGCAATGTAAAATTAATGTGTGCCGAATTTAGCACAAGAGCCTTTAAATATTGCAAAATGTGTTATACTGGATGTTGTGCACAGAGAGAAAGAGTCACAGAGGCAGTCAAGGTGAAACTGCACATGCACCTAAGGGAGTCCGGCTGTGAGGGATTAGATCGCTCCAGGCGTGCAGCGCAAACGCACAAAATTAGAAGAAACGCCTCGAACATTACCATCTCTTTGCGCAGCAGAGCCAGGGCTGCGTCCAGGTTGGCCGGCTTGTGCGCGAGCAGGCTGTCGTGGTTGTTCCTGCCTCGGCTCAGATCGTCCTGGATCATGGTTTTCTTCACATACATCCTCTCCATTTCTCTCCAGGAGCCGCCGCTGGAGTTGAGCAGCCCGCTCAGGCTTTTGGGCAGCGGCGGAAGACCCTCGATGCAGGCCATTCCCCCCGGCGTCCCGTTCGTGGACTTCCCATTCATCGTGCCGAGTTTTGACGGCGCCTTTGAGAAACGAGAGCGACACTCCGCGGGTTTATACGGCTGAGGCGAGGCTGGGGGTGGACTGGAGGTGGACTACAGACTCCCACAGACTCCCACTCTCTGAAGAGCAAAAGCAACACTCGTGGTTTGTCCGGGGTTGAGCCTGAGGCAAGAGCGAAACCACGTCAGGCGTAAGCAACTGACGCGAGAGGATCCGCCTTGGACTGTCACAATAAAAGCACCCAACAGATTATCGTGCATTCCTTTGCCTTGACTGAGTATTTAGAAGAGGTTTATCATCCTTGTTTATTGATAAGGCTGCAGCTATAATCGGCTAAACCACTATTAATATGATCTTTACTCAGGATAATCAGTCATTATCTGGACCATTCAGACTCTAAAACACACACGAAAAGACCGTTTAACAATAAAAACTGTGGCATTTATAAATCAAAATGTCTAAGAAGCATTAATCATTTCAGATTTTCATCAATAATCCATTTTATTTGTAAATGTTTTTGATCTAGAAACCTTAAGTCTCCGCATTGGTTGATAATGTATGCAAATGAATTATATCTGCAGGTACAAAGTTAAGATAATCCTTTAATATCCACACAAGGGGAAATTTCGTTGTTACAACGCAGTAGAACAGGAGGAAAGGACAGATTATAGGAAGTTTTTTTAAAAAAAAACACTCTTTTACATGAACCTGATATGAGTGACGTGAACATAAAAAGCAATATTACTTATTATCTTGGAATAAAATGTTTAATAGTTTGGCACAGTTATATCACAGATTCAAATGTTGTCAAAGTCGGTCAAATTTGCTGGTGGTATGACAATTTTTTTTTTTTTAAAGGAGCTAATTAAAAACCCTAATATTTAGTTTACCTGTTCTATTATTATAAATCCGCACAGTGTTTTGTCGTAACACACTTTAGAGATTGTAGACTAACGCAAGCCCTTGACACCTTTATTTTGAAGGATGAAGCCTGATTTTCCTGTGCGCTGCAGCAAACTTGACTCTTCTGGATTCTGTCTGAATAGTAAAATCCTCTTCCTGTCCATTTAATGCAGAGGCTGATGTGGGCGACTCCCTGCCACCAAGTTTGAGTGACAAAGACTGACTGATCTTCACCTGTTACTGTGGCCCAGTCCTACAAAACTCAAAACTACAGTCAGTTACACTTTCAAATGGCTTAAAGTGCTTTCACAAATTTTAATTATCTTGCCGTAACCATGTAATTCTCTGTACTGGGTGTGCATCAGGCAGTGCTGCACATCTGGAGACAGTTAGCAGCTGATATGTCAAAAAACCCTCAAAGGAAAAGAGAAATGCAAGCTATAATCAAACAAACACTGAGGTGGGAATTGGGAGGCTGTTTTGCTGAAGAAATGTTGTTGTTGTTGTTGTTGTTGTTGTTTTATGGCGGTTGGCATCCGAGTGTTGCATTACCGCCAGACTTTATTCCTCAGACGTTTCGTAGTCCTCAGACTCTGTCGTAGTCCGTAAAAGTACACCTTCCATTGCTTTGGTGTTGCAAACTCTGCCGGGAAGATAAAAGTGATAGGGATTCCACAGTGATTTATGTTGGCGCGAATGTGGGGCGAGTGCAAACCCAATGCATATTTTCTGGGGCTGAACTGCAGGCTTTTTGGCAAGACTTGAAAGAGGACAGTGAGAAAAGGCTGCAAACGGCTCCAATCCCGATTTTATGTGCAAATAGTAGTGCTATTCTTCCATTTTAGCTGGACTATTATCACGAGTACTGCTACTATTTTCATCACTATTGTTATGAAATTAATATCCAAACACTGTCTTCGAAATTGAGACGGTTTGACAAGATTGAAAATGACTTCTGGACTGTATTCAAAACATGTCTTTGAAACGTTTTTGAACAGGGAAAAACAACAACAAAAACTAACGAATATATAGCCTTAAATGAGGAAATAAGATATAACCTCGATGCGTTACTATTTATGAATATTTTTAACCTGAATATTTTTGACATGTTTTGGCCTCCTTATTGCTGCTCTTGTTCATTTCTGTTGCCACACTGCAATTTCAAAATAAAGCTTCTTTTACTGTATCTAAAATTATAAGGACAATGCACAATAGAAAGCTAAAAGACTATAGCGTTTGTGTCCAGTGTCAGGCCACATTATGTTGACTGGTCTTCGCAGACAGAGCACAGGAGGCCGTGACAGTTTTTGTGCCGTGGAGGACAATAGGTTTGGGGCATAAAGGACAGATGGAGGCTCCACTTCCAGCCCCCAGCCTGCCGAGCCGTCACAACAATAACACAACAATAACCTTGAAATGAGCACACAAAAGAGCCACACACGCTTAGAAACAAGAGAGGAGTTATACCCCACACACACACGAACACATAAGGGTCGCAGATGGACTGAGCCAAGATGTATTCTCTATTGTAGGAGAAATTACAAAGCTTTTCAACTAAGAGAAACATACTTTGGGCCAGTAAATATCCATTGAAGTTATGAAATTTTAAGTATAAAAGTACAAAAAGTTCAAAAGTAAAAAAAACTAGAAAGAGCACAAATTAGATATCTTAAAATAAATAGTATTTCCAAGGATATTTCCAATAGTGGCTGTGGTTACATGTGATTATCATGCATTTAAAATGACATAATCATTACTTTCTAGTCACTATGATTACTCAAATGACATTTTGCTGTTTGCATGTCATTGAAATACTCTTTAAGGTCCGAAAATCAGATAATAATAAGATTTTGGTGTAAACAGCCGCAGCGTACGTCTCTTTATGGAGATGAAAAGATTAGGTGCATGTTGTGCCTCCCGGGCGCAAAACCGCAGGAGGCCAGGGTCAAATCTGCCTCATCACAATGATCATTTGAAAAAGTCGTGCCAATAAAGAAATAAAGAGATCCCCTTATGTTCCAGCTTGATACAGTTACATTCTTAATCAGTGGAATCCAAAGAAAACATGTTGGAACAAAACTAAATTAGACACAGATACAACATATAAAAGGATAGAAATGGGGGGTGAAATTGTGAAATATGAACAAATGAATGTTGTCTCTATGTGCAGATGAAATGACAGTAGAAGAAGGAAGAATTATACTCCTTCTTTAAGCCAAAGGAAGAAGGCAGGATGTAGTGGATGTGGTCAGTTTCCGAAGGTGAAGTCAAGAAGGAGTTTAGACCCTGAGAACAGCTGCTGCGCTGACACTTTTCCTGCTCTCTCCGGTTAAAAATGCCCCGTAGGTGAATGTCAGGGCCCACGGTTAGTAATGATTTATGTCCACGACGCCCTCAGAGAAAGGCTGCATAGCATCTGCTCGCATAGATAATACTGTATCCAAATGGACAAATAATGTATAAGTCTATAGAAATAAGGGTGCGCTGGGACTAAATTGGCACTAATCTAAACTTGGACTGGACCAAGATAGCTCTACATCAGGACTAAATTGGGATAAAACCAGGACCAAATATGGACATCTGTGAACGTAGCCCACGTGTCACAAACCAGTATTTTGTTTTTTACATTTTATTATTGGCCCAGTCTGAATAAATAGAGTTATCTTGTGCCCAATTCAATTCGTGAAAGATTCTAAAAAGAAATTCCTGTCCAAAATATCAACGTATTTATTTAAATGTAAACGTACTCAGATAAACTAAAAAATATATTCAGCATAAATTACACTTCAGTTGACTTATGCCATTTCAACACAGAGAGCAATAACACCCACACTGCCATGCACTGATGAGGTACGGTGCTGGAAAAGTACTTTAAAAAGTATTGTATCTAAGTAACATTGTAGGTATATGCACTTCAGTAAATCTTTTTAGATAATGTTTGCTTTTACTTCACTACATTTGTGAGTAGGTTTCTGTACTTTGGACTCCACAACATTTTTAAACTGGACTGAAAAGTAAAAAGTATTTTCCAAATATTTTCAGGGGTTATTTTTGGTGTATTCATGGTGACCTCCTGCTTGAAGGATTGAGTTCCAATCCCAGAGAAAAACTAAATATACATACTACCGGTACTAGGGGGGAATTTTTTTTTATTTTAACTGCTAATTCTTTTTTCATTATCATGACTTTTGACAGTTCTCAAAATATATGTGCAATATTATTACTTTTTCATCTTACAGTACTTTTACTTGAGTATTAAATACTCAAGTAAAAGTACTTTTTTAATTCATTAAACAATCCCTCAAAACCACATAACAATTTGTTCCATCTTTTCAGTCCAGTACAAAAATGTAGTGGAGTCGAAAATGCAGAAACCTGCTCTCAAATGTAGTGAAGTAAAAGTGAAAAAGTATCCACTAAAAAGTGACTTATGTGGGCTTGCCGCACTTTTACCTTTGTACTTTGTTGCCTCCGGACGGTGAGGAAATGCAGTGGTGGAATGGCTCCAGTCCAACCCCACGTCTGCAGAGACACGAGGGGCGTGTCCCGAACAGCAGCTGGTCTCATACCACGGCGACCTCTGACCTCCACCCTCTTGTGTGACCCCGCCCACCGCCAGTCTGCTGTCTGCTCCCCCGTGTTTGGAGTGTGAAAGATGAGTCAGGCTTTGTGGTGGAAGTGTGTGGTCTGTGGGCCGGCTGAAAACACAAAAATAGACAAAAAACAAGATTAGTCAATAAGATGATGGGACGAGTGTGTGGTGTGCATGAACATAGAGTATGAGTTGTACAGTTTCTCACTCTAGGTGTAAATTATATCACTTCAGATGTCATGTGGCTGTTATAAATAGGGCTGTTGTTTCACACATAGTAATTGGGAGTCTACAGTGCATTGAATAACGTTATACTAAATCTGATGGTAGAGCCACCTTAGAGTTAACCTTATGGAGGATTTGTCTTTATTTGTGCATTTGATTTAACTTTCATGTAACCAGTCTTGTGAATTCTCTCTTTTCTGATTATGATTCTGAAGTCTAAATTAGATGGAGTTCTAGCCACGTGTCATCAACAACACAATGCATAGACAAAACGGCTGTAACATGAATGGAAGTCCTCTTTATAAAAGGTCATCGGATGTAAAACACATGGCAAAATCAATGCTTGTTACAAATAATTTTCTCATTTGCATGCACATATATTTGATTCATCCAGAGATCTTATGTGTATTATTCGAATGGGCGCAAAGATGGTGTCGAGCTGCATGATAAATGTGAGGCAGTGCAGGTGGTGCCGAGTGTGAAACCAGACTCCGGAGATCAGCAGAGGTCAGTGCTGCTTCTGGAGAGCAGTGTGAGCTCTGGAGCAGGATCAGAGTACACCGAGTACACCGAGTACACCGAGTACACCGAGTACACTCCACATCTTTATGCTGCCGGGCCATTCAAAGGAAGCAGTGAGTTTACTGAGCTGAAATATAAATTGAAAGTAAAAATCTTTGTTTTTGTTGATTGATAAACCATCAAAGGCACTTCAAGAGCTTTTCATTTTATTAAAACAATTAACCAAACACAAAATAAAACACATTTAAAACAGTGGATAAGATTATAATTGTATAAATATGTGTATCATGTCTACAACACTTCAAGTATAACACTTTTCTTTTTTGTAAACACTGGCATTTTATAGGTCAAAGGCACTTAGACGGTCAACTTAACTCTGCCAGAACTTGATTTATGGCACCTGAATTTAACATATTTTACCATTTTGCATTATATTGTGTTTTTTTTTTGTATAGGATGTCGAATATCAGTGTCACCTCAAGTTCACTGGTACACATCAAACATAACTAAAATCACTAGAACAAGAATGATGCATTTCCCCTTTAGCAAGAACTTTTCCCTGGCAGCTGACAAAACTAACTATTGTGCAAGCACTGCTAAAAAAGTACTTTTAAAAAAACTTTCAAAACTTTTCAAACTACTTGGACTTCAGCAGAGACAAGAATCCAAATGTTCATTGATCTTGGCCTCCTGAACCCTGACCTGACACACGGGACAGCTGACCATCACTGCTGACAAAGAGGAGGATGAGGCTGAAGCTGCGGCTGTATCGCTTTTTGGCTTGGATGAGTTTGCACTTATCGAATCCCTCGAGTTTCCCCCTACAGTCTTTTGGAAGTAGTCGAAAATGCTGGCGGAGCTTCTGCTTTCCTCCCACGTCCTCTTCTTTGACCCCTGACCACTGGTTGAAGCTCTATTGGCATTTGTTTCGTTAAAATACTTGGAGCGTGCCGCTTTATCTGGACTGTCAGCGGCTGGAATGACCGGCGGATACTTGCTCGGCGTCGATTTGGGTTGGGTCATATTCGGGACAGATGTTGAAGACTGAGAGTTTGACTTGAAGAGATCTCCAATTGATCTTTGGCGCACCTTCTCCGTCCCATCACTGCTTGTATTGCTTTTAAGTGGTTTGGATATTCTAACAGGGGAGCCATTGATGCTAACAAAAACTTTAGTGTTGCTTACAGACCGTTTTATTGGAGATTTAGGAGTTGGTCTCACGGGAGGAAAGGCACTGGAGTTTGCTTTGGTTTCTAGTCCTGAGCGAATCGGTGAAGGGGTGGAGACTTTAACAGGAGATGTAATAAGTGCTTTTGGAGGAGAGGAGACAGTAGCTGATGGTGGAGAAGATGCAGAGGAGGATGTGGACTGCAGGGCCTTTCCAAGAAGAAATCCTTTTCCACTAAATGGGATTATGTTTCTTATGTCCTGAGAACCTGAGAGCAAGATCAATATTTGGTTAAAAATAATACAACTAATACTTTATTCATTATTTTATTTTATAATACAGTGGTATTTTTTTCAAAAGCCAAATTGTAACTTTATGTGTAAAGCTGTGTGTATGTCATGTCAAGAAAGCCCAGCAGAGGGCAGAGTTTATTATAGATTTAAAATTAGCAAAAAGTGGGCATAGATTGAGTTTTCTTTATAACTTATTGTATGTATTATGTGTTGATTAAATCTATGAGTATACAGAAAATAAAAACACTAGACCATTAAATAGGAAAAAACAATCACCTGAAGTTGAGTTCTTGCTATTTTCAGTCGTTTCTTTCCCAGAGATAGAAGTTGGTTTCTCTGGAGCAGCCTTATTCTTTTTATTGCCCTTCTTTTTGCCGTATCCTTCAGGCTCCTTTACTTTAGTGTAGGTTCCGCCGCAGGTCCTCCTGTGGTCTTCCCACCAGGGATCCAAGCGGGATGGGGCACGGTTCATGGCCCTCTTCACATAACCAAAGTAGGGCTTACGGTTCTGACAGGGACCATCACAACGCCACCAGTGCTGCCGGTAAACGTCAACCTCGTCATGGAAACTGTGGTAGATCTGAAAGAACAATATGATGGTTCTATGAAAAAAATATTGTTACGGAAAATAGTAATTGAATGTGGTTTAAAATGATGATGCTGTATTTGTGAGGTGATACATTAAAGTTTAAGAAATGTGGTGAAAAGTTTGATTATTATATTGTAATTGTTGGAGAGGTAACTCCGGACTGGGTGGACTGTAGGGTGCTGGTTCTGGTTTGTAGAAGTCACTGCCCGAGAGCGCCGGTCAGAGCACTACTGGAGTCCAGGAATGAGGATCGGAAAGACGAGAAGAGACGAGCTGCTGGTGGTAGCTTTATTTAGGCACACAGGTAGATACAGCAGAAGTCCAGCTCCGTCCTGGGCTGCGCTCTGGACTCGGTGCAGGAGGTGGGGGACAGAAGGGTCCTGGCTAGATTCACATCTATGCTGGACCATGAGTGCCACCTCCAGGAACTACAAGAACACAGGAACACAGGGGCCGCGGGCCTTTTGTACAGTAATGCTCACCGAGATTTTGGTCCCGCTGTCCTGATTTATACGATTCATATGTTTACAAAATTCAGGTCCATGTCCATCTCTGTCTCTATTGTTTTGAGTCACAAACAGCAAGGCATGGATCATCTCATGGAGCAGTGTCTGTGGAGATACAGGCATGTAAATAATATAATGTCTTATTAGAGATAAGACCAATAAATATAGGTTGGCTGATACTGTGGTTATAGAATGTTAGAATACAGTATATATATTTCAAACCTGCACAGAGTTCACATAACATACACCAACATAACAACATTACAATAACATACAGGACATACAGTGAAAACCTTGAAACCTTGAACTCGAAAACACAGACAAAGCAAAACATTCACAAGCTTATCTGGACAAGACACAGGCCCAAAATATCTGGCATTAGCAATTTTTTGGAAAAGTCTCACTAACGGAGATTTGAACTGCAGTGCAGCATTAACTTCACAACATTAGAAGAAAGCACAGTACAAATGTAAAAAGTAATCACTATAGAAATATTATATTATTATACTGTTTATGTAGAGCAGTGCCCTGTAGTAACGTAACTGAGCTTATATTGATTAAAGATCGTGCAATTTGGGGTAAATTATCAATATCTGCCTTATATATTCTGTGGTGGCATCAGCCCTCCTGTACGGTGTGGCCTGCTGGAGCAGCAGCATCACAGAGAGGGAGAGGAGGAAGTCCAGCTCCGTCCTGGGCTGTGCTCTGGACTCGGTGCAGGAGGTGGGGGACAGAATGATCCTGGCTAGATTCACATCTATGCTGGACCATGAGTGTCACCCCCTGCAGGACACGCTGTCCGCTCTGGAGAGCAGCTTCAGTGAGGGACTGATCCACCCTCGCTGTGTGAAGGAGAGATTTCGCAGGTCTTTCCTTCCTGCTGCTGTCAGCCTTTATAACAAACACTGTTAGTACTGAACACTCGCAATACTGACCTAACCTAATACTGATGTGCAATTCCGTCATATGTGCAATTGCTGTTGGAATTCATGTGCAATTACTGTTAAATTCATGTGCAATCCATGTGCTGTCGTGACACATATTCATGTGCAATTACTGTCGTGATCACATGCAATGGTATTTATGTATGTAATTTATTTGTCTGTGGGAGTTTTTATTTATAGGAGATCTTCTACTGAAAGTGTTTTTCAGAAGTGATCTGTTCTTCTGTATCTACCTCTGTATCTACCTGCGTTGCACCAATGAAATTTCCCCATGTGGGACAATAAAGGATTATCTTATCTTATTATCTTATATATCAACAACTCGGCTGCCGTCACTTCAAAAACAGCGATATTGGCTAGAGTTGTCAGCCCAAAAATGTCTCAGTTTTGATAATAAGGCTTGATACTCAAGTCGATACCATAATGATAATAAGTACCACTCTATAAGAAGTCTATTATTTTAAAAATAAAGTAATAGAGTGTAATTGTCAACAAAACAATAGTACTTTCTTTTTGTTTCCATGTGGTCTTATACTAGAGCTGAGGATCATTCGAATTGTTCAGGAAAGGTCAAATTTATTTATGTGATTTTTGTTCTTTCATCAGCATCAGCATCGGCCCTGATAAAACTCTTCACAAAAACATTTATCACATGGACATTGTGGCTTCCTTGACAGTCAACGCACCTCCACCAAGTCCTTCCTGGGTCTCAGCTTTAACAAAGGCTCACTCAGTCTGATGGAGCACAGCCCACCTCGGCCCTCATACGAGCACACCCCTGCACACCTGCAAAACCAGAGCAAAACAGCATTATAATGCAGCTCAATCACAAGTTAGTTCAAGTGTAGTGCAGGTTCTTACAGTGTCATCCTCGGGCTCCACTTCACCTCGACCCCACTGAGCTTCCCCCAGAAGAACGTGTCATTAAACTCCAAAAACATGGATCTGACATCGGGGTTCGGGTCCAGCGTCTCCCAGGTCTGGTCCACAATCGACAGCGGTCTCTCGGGTTGAACTTTCGGCTTCCAGTAGGGAACACCGCCGCTACCTCCTCCATCCGTCTCCACTTTACGTTTCTTGCTGCTCTGCTCGAACGGATTGTCTTCAAACCCATCGGAGGGGAATACGGATGTCTGGTATTCATTGTCAAATTGTTCCTGGAGCTTTATGGCAAGTAGCAAATCTGCGTCCATGGCAAAAGAAAGAAACAAACGATGCAAGCAGCAGCTATGGCTATTGATCAGGCTAGTTTGCTAATCAGCTAACGTTAGCTGTCAAAACATCCTCTAAGACCCACACTAAAACATAACGCGAACATCTCAATTTACAGAAAGAGCATCTAGCGATGACACATTTTGCAAACAGAGATAGGAGCCTTGACATTTGGATAACAAGAGCTTGTTGTCACTAAGCGAGCGCCAACGTCACTGTGGTGGAAGTGGGCGATACCAAAACTCACATTTTTAGGGAGATTGTGTTCATACTTTGTTAATCAATTTTGAAACTACAAAACGCTTTGTGTTTCCAAAAGTACATTGTAAATCAACACACAACTATTTACGCGTGTTGAAGAATTTAAAATCTTAAAGTAGCGTTCTCAGCGTTTCCCCCCTATTTGAAATATGGATGACGCCAAATTTCAAGCGTTTTAGTAAAAACACTGTAGTCTTTATTCATTTCATGAATATCATGAATATAGTTTGTGGAAGAATGTTGAACGTTTCTATTTAGAAACTGTTCATAGAAAAATAAAATTAAAAACTAACGTGATGATTGTCACGTGACTACTTGGAGCGGCACTTCCGGCCCCAGTTCCTGTTTTGCCTTTTGACGGAAATTAACCAGGGACCGTTCTATGCTTTTTTTGCGCGCGTCTGCATAACCTTTATTTTCCTTGTCTTTCATAGTAATAAAAGCACGTTCGAAATGTCGGAAACTGGCAACCGACTCCGCAAACTTCTCGAGTCGCCTAATTTTGAGCCGCAGAGCTACGTGAAGCAGCTCTCCCAGCAGTCCGATGGCGACAGAGATTTACAAGAGCACCGCCAGAAGATCCAGAACTTGGCGGACGAAACGGCGCAAAACCTGAAGAAGAACGTCTACAAGAACTACAGGCAGTTTATAGAGACCGCCAAGGAGATCTCCTATTTGGAAAGCGAGATGTATCAGTTGAGTCACATCCTAACCGAGCAAAAGAGCATCATGGAAAGCATAACGCAGGCCTTGCTTTCTGCTGATAAAGATGAGACCTCCAAAGAAATGCAAGCAGCTTTCCCCAAAGAAACGGAGGAGGTCAAGCAGAGGACACTGACCTCACTGCTGGAGAAGGTAGAAGGTGCTAAAAACATCATGGACACACCAGGCAGACATCTCATCTACAATGGAGACTTGGCTGAGTTTGATGTAGATAACATGTCCCCCATACAGAGGGTGCACGCTTTCCTCATGAATGACTGCTTACTTATTGCCACATGGCTCCCAAATCGCAGAGGCGCTATAAAGTATAAATATAATGCTCTGTACGACTTGGAGAGCTTCGCTGTGGTCAATGTGAAAGACAACCCCCCAATGAAAGACATGTTCAAGATACTGATGTTCCCAGACAGCCGCATCTTCCAAGCAGAAAACAGCAAGATTAAAAAGGAATGGCTTGAGATTTTGGACGAAACGAAGAAGAATAAAGTGTCAAAAGATAAGCACATAAAGGAGGAGATGGTCCCCACTTCTCCGGTGAGGGCAGAGGTGTCCACCAACCCTTTTGAGATGGACGACGAGCCAGCAGCAGACGCAGATGACTATGTGAATTTGCATTTGGAGTGGATCCAGGAGCTGCCCGAGGACCTAGACGTGTGCATTGCTCAGAGGGATTTTGAGGGAGCTGTGGATCTTCTGGACAAGCTCAACGAGTATCTGAAAGACCAGCCGGTGACGCCAAAAGTCAAAGATCTGAGGGCCAAAGTGGACGAGCGGGTGCGCCAGCTGACCGAGGTGCTGGTGTTTGAGCTGTCTCCAGATCGGTCACTGCGAGGGGGGCCCAAAGCCACCAGACGAGCCGTGTCCCAGCTCATCAGGCTAGGTGCTCTCTATGCTCTTTTGCTCTGCTCTTGTTTCGTTTTATGGGCTTTGTCAATTCTGCCTTTTACAAGCACATTTACAAGCTCTTGAGTTGCACTTATTACGACCAAAGAGTTTAAAAGTTACTCTTTCACGCTTCATGGTTTAAAAGATATAATTAACAAAACAACAGGAAATTAAAAATACAAACCAAAAAGGTGGCTTCATGTCTGTTTTAGAGAAAAATATATAACTTACTCAAATTAAACAGCTTAAGCTTTGTACGTGAGTATGAATTGCTGAATGCTACCGTTTCAAACAGGCTGTTTAATTTAAAATGAATACGTCAAACTCAAATCAATCAGTTTGTTGTTTATTATAAGAGTGTTTTCATGTATAGGTTTTCAGTAAGGATTTGCAAGGTCTATCAGATCTAGATGTATATTGCTTAAGTAACATGAGGCAGGTATACCGTAAATACTTTTAAATTAAGTCATTTTGTATTTGGACTGAAATTGACACATAAAACACATGGCCCCAGTACAACTTAATGTAAGCTGTGAGAATAAATAATAAAATAATGTAGAGACTTTCCTGTCCAAAAACTTGTAATGTTTGAATCTAAATTGTGTTGTTTTGAACATATTTTAGGCCAGTCCACCAAGGCTTGTGAGCTGTTTTTGAAGAATCGTGCTGCCGCGGTCCAGACTGCGATCAGACAGCTCCGAATCGAAGGCGCCACTCTGCTGTACATCCACAAACTCTGCAACATCTTCTTCACCAGTTTGTTAGAGACGGCCAAGGAGTTTGAGATGGACTTTGCAGGCAACACAGGCTGCTACTCGGCCTTCGTCGTGTGGTCTGGATCGGCCATGAAAATGTTTATGAATGCCTTCAGTAAGCAGGTATGCATAAAAGATAAGAGGTGACAAGAAATTATGGAATGAGTGTAAAACTGCCTATAGAGTGTAAATATTCAAGTAAATATGCGGTAACAAGATGCATTAAAAGAAAGAAATCTAGAACCACAATTCTATTTTACAATGGTACAAATGCAAAATGATGATGATGATAAACCTGTTTTTAAAAGTTGACCCAAATTAGATAAACATCTTTTGACTCTTGATTATATATTTTTTTAATCGCATGAAAACTAAAATGAATCTGCATTTATTACAATAGTTTTGGTTTCAGTCAGTGTAATCCCTCACTGTTTAAAGTCATTCGGACGTTTCAAATGTATGTCAAAAAACATCTTTTTAAAACATTGTTCATTTGATACATTTTCTACAATAGTCTTGGTTGTTAATGTATCTGATCTTTACAAGACTAACTGCAGTACATTTTCACAGGTGTTTGACAGTAAAGAAAGCCTGTCCACTGCGGCCGACTGTGTCAAAGTGGCCAAAGAGCACTGCCAACAGCTGACGGAGATCGGGCTGGACCTGACCTTCACTCTGCAGTCCCTCCTGGTCAAAGACATCAAAGCAGCTCTCCAGAGCTACAAGGACATCATCATTGAAGCCACCAAGCACAGGAACTCTGAAGAGATGTGGAGGAGGATGAACCTTATGACACCAGAGGCACTGGCCAAACTAAAGGTACACAAAAAATATATTGCACTATTGGAATATGGCTAATGCTATTGTAGTTGTTTGGGACTAAGACTTTTTTTGGTAAGAGACTAGGCCTACAGTATGTGTATAATGGGTTGTGTTCAGATTAATGAAATTATGACTGCGATGGGGAACAATTAAGAGTTCCATAGTAGAAGTTGCCTTTAAAAAATTAAGATTGCAGATTTGACCTGATTGATTGTTAATATCTCCAATTACTGAATCACTTCACATGAAGCAAAACTGGCCCAACGTCAAATGTCTTCTCTTATCGCACCAAGTTGAATCCCATTTCTTACTACAATGTCAAAAGTTGTAACATGTTAATTGTTGTATGTTGTAGAGCTAAGGCTTTTCCTTTTGCTATTTAGGACATCAACGTCTTGAAAATGAACCCAAAGTATATTGCAGTATTATTATTAGGCCCGAGCGCCACAAGCTGGCGAGAGGCCTATTAATCTCGTAAGGCCGTGCAAAGCACGGCTGTGAAAGTGCGCACGTAGAAGCGCTCGCCCACTTCCAAACACTCACTAACGCACTCCTTCACTCACGCACGCCCCGTGCATACTAATTAGTAGTAGGAAAATGGAACATTACCGTTGTAAACGGGCAAAGCCCGTGCAAAAGTGCGCACTAAACGAGCACTCTACATTTCGCGGTCGTCATCCCCATATAAAGCACTCATTTGCACTAAGTAGCTCACGAATACGTTCCCCATATCTTGCATGTTCCGTGCATATAAGCATGTAATGCAAAAATTGAAAACACAAAGTGGGCGGAGCCCACTCAAAATTAACGAAAGTACCCGTCAGTGACCAGGGACCCACACCATGAGGTAGGAAAGCGCGAGCGCTTTCCGAAAATGTATAGTTTATGATATTTGAAAAATGGGAAACATTGTTTTCGCATCGGAATATTCTTCTTCTTCTTCTTCTCGGGACCAACCCCCCTATTTTTCACCCAGTGAACATTGACGAAAAGTCACAAAAATTTGCACACCTCTAAAAATCGTGCCTCTCTACATTCTGGCTATTTCCCTTTTCTAAAATAAAAAAATTGGCGCGTCAGCGCCCCCAAATGTACCAAAAATGCATTGAGAGATGGGAAATGACCCAAAAAAAATCTGATCGTAGAATCATGAAATTTGGCGCAGAGGTAGATGGTGACAAGAGAAGTAAAAAATATTATTACGGCAACGCCGTCCGCCCAACCAAATGTCGGCCATATTGCTTCAAAAGTGGCTAAACATGACTTCAGAGTTTTTCCAAACGTCGTACTTTTACGAACTCCTCCCAGGGCGTTGGCCCTAAAAAGCTGAAATTTGGTGAAAATGCTACTGAGGAGTGGGACATCAAAAGTTATTCAAATTACATTGATACCTCTCACGGTCTCTGTGCGGCGAAGCTGCAAACTGTAGCTAGAATTTCAGAAATCTCCCATAATTAAAATTTCTGCCGTTTGCGCAGATAAAGTCTGAATTGCGTCAAATTAGAATCAGTTGTTAAACTCTTTGCCCTAAACCTACTTGAAGTGAAATAAATTAATGTGGCGCCACAGCGCCCCCTACAGATTTTATATGGAGGTTAAATGTTTAGTTTTGCGAAATTATATGAAATTTGACACACAACTCAATTTTAGCATCCCCATCAAAAAAGTCAATGAGACCCATGTCATAATTGTTATGGCGTTGCCGTAACGATGACCGAAACCTTCCATGTTATTCCAATGGGGAAATCGCCAGAACATGTTTACACTTTAGACTTTCACAAACTCCTCTTAGGGCGTTAGACATATTAACCTGAAATTTGGTGAGACTCATCTTCAGGTGTGGACCATCAAAAGTTATCCACATTTTTATTCAAAGAGTCACGGTGTCTGTGCGGCAAAGCCGCACATTTTGCCAAGAATTCAAAATAAAATTGCTTTTTGATGGTAAAACAAAGGGGAGAAGATGTGACAGCGTCACAGATTCAGCAGTAGGCGTAATAAAAGGACAATTGGGGCGCGTTAGCGCCCCTTCCTCTTGCGGCGTGGCGGCGGCGTAGCGAGGGCCGATCATTGCCGCTTGCGGCTATATTTGTTATTATTATTATTATTATTATTGCACACTTTTCTGGATCTCGATAGAATAGTACATCCAGTTCGTGAGAATTATTATATTGCTTTATTGCTGGTCTCATATTTACATGGTTGAAATTTACACATAAGAATTAGCTATATTAGGGGTGGACGAAAATGAATTAAAATGGATTTCACTAGATATTTTTTGGGAGTTTCTTGATAATATGATGTCACTCCAAAAGAAATGTGTTAAAACATGTCTATAGGTGTATTAGTTTCAAGTTTCATTATTAGACAAATGTGAAATGCCTGTCAAATTAATCACAACAGTGCAAAAATATCACCATATACACTTATTTGAAAGTTTCACTCACCTCCATGAACGTTTCCAGGACGAGATGCGCAGTTGCGGCATCGGCACCTTCGACCAGTACACGGGCGAGGACTGCTGGGTGAACCTGAGCTACACTGTGGTCGCCTTCACCAAGCAAATGATGAGCTTCTTGGAGGGAGGTCTCAAACTGTACTTCCCTGAACTCCACATGGTTTTACTTGAGAGTCTGAGAGAGATCATCCTGGTGGCAGTGCAGCACGTGGACTACAGTCTCCGCTGTGAGCAGGATCCCGAGAAGAAGAGTTTCATCATCCAGAATGCCACGTTCCTTCACGACACGGTGCTGCCCGTGGTGGAGTTCAGGTTCGAGGAGAGCGTGGGGAAACCTGCCAAACAGCTCCACGACCTGAGGAAGAGCACCAGACCGGTCCGGATCAACCCCGAAAGCACCACGTCTCTGGTCTGAATGAGGCTCACTCTAAAAAGACTATGACAAAGTATAAATATACAACTGTTTATTATTGTGACGCAAAGGCTCATTTTCTACTTGTTATGTAAAAATTACTTTCAATTTAAAGATGCACTAAACTGTTTAAAGTCTGATGGGAATGCATTAACTTCATCGTTGACTGTAACATATGATTGTATTTGTTTTTACTTCTAACTACATCCAATTTAATGGAAAATGATCAGATGAATCAGCGGGTACAGATATATACCCATGAGAAATTGGCGCTGTGCAATATGTTCACTCTGTTGTGACAAATTAAGGCTGTTTTAAATGTATGAATGAGTGATTTAATAAAAATAACATAAGCCAATTCAACTATGTTCTAGAGCACCTTAAAAACAACAAAGTCGACCAAAGTGCATTGTAAAACAACTGAAAAAACATAAAAAAAAAACTAAAGTCAGCATTAATACTTGTGTTTAAAAGCCAAATAGAAAATGTGTGTTTTTAAAGGAGACTTAAAAAGAGAAAGTGACTCAATCTGTCAAAGCTGAAACAACAGAAAAAGCTCAGTCCCCCCTTGTATTTCTCTTTGTTTTTGGGACAACACTTAAAGATTGGTGAGTCGACCTGAGAGAACGTGATGGAGTGTAGAGCTGCAGCAGGTTGGACAGATACTGAGAGGCAAGGCCATGGAGACATTTAAAAACACACAAAACAAAAGTGATGAGAAACCGGGAGCTAGAGCAAAGATGTTAAGTTTGGGCTGATGTGCTCTTGTTTTTTAGTGCCAGTTAAAAGCCAAGCAGCCACATTTTGGACATGCTGTAGTCGGGCCAATGAGGATTGTTAAGCCCGACATAACATAATTACAGTAATCTAAACCATTTTTGTAATAAACGCATTAATTAAAATCTCAAACTGATGCCATGGAACACACGGTTTGGCTTTGGGTAGTTGCCAGAGCTTGAATAAGCTGGATTTAACCACAGCGAGTGTCAAGTTTCAGAGCACTGTCTAGTTTCAAAATCAACATCGACGCAGGGGGCAGCATTTGGACTGAACAATTAGTCTAAACACAATTCAAGACATCCATGCATGATAATTTAATCAATGCACTGTTAAGAGTTGCTTTATGCAGTATACATATTTCAGTGGTACATACAATTGGCTGACGTCAGCATTAAAATTAAAGGTAATGTCATTTCTTCGGGTAACTAGAGTAAAGAGGAGGGGCCCAAGAATTGACCCCTGGGGCACTCCACAGGTAAATGGCACAGTGCACATGGAAACTCCTGTTGGTGGAACAAAAGTATCATTGCATTGGGCTTTTGTTTTACATGATGCTTCAGACCATGGGTCCACACATTTGCACCCCAATGCAACAGTGTACCATTTATTTTACATTATAAACAACACAACTATTATTTTTGGAGTCAATTGTGCCATCTTGTGGTGATAAATAGACTGAACGTGTTTGATGTATTAGAGGATGCTCTATACTTTATTAATGAAAGATGTTCTTGTGTTGGTAAATTAGGGAAACAGAATCATACATAAAACATGAAAATATACAAAGCTAAGGTGAACCCTTCAATTATGAGTGCTCCTGTCTGTGGCTCAGTGTACCATCACATGTATCTGAAATGTATTGTTTTTCAAAATGAAACATTTCACCAACCCAAACAGTTTTCTTACTGTCATCTGACATGTGCCAGAGATGTCAGCTGCTGTCAGATATTTTTATCTATTCGTCATTCAACAAATGATTGTTCGCTCGGCTTCTCAGCTCATCTCATTATAATCACTGATGTGACACAGGCTGCAGGCCCGAGCAGAGGCACTGGAGAGTGAACTCCAGATTATCCCTGGCATAGACATGGGCTCACATGTTAGATTAGACCAGAGCAAGTGCAGCGTCACTGCTTTCATTTAAAGTTGTTTCCCTGATGAGTGTTGTTATCCAAATGCACTGTTTCAAAGAGTTAAGTCTTATTCTAAGGTTTGGAGAGCCCTTCCTTCCTTCCTGCGTGTGTGTGTGTGAATATATAGATCAAAATCTATATATCGTTTTAAATTGTCTTTGGCTTATTTTAGGGCCCATCTCTCAGCCATATCGTCAAGTAAATAGTGTAGACGTTAGGTAATAGGGCACTACTAACTGGGATAATTAATGAAAAGCTATTATATCGAGTGGGATTAGTGCCTCTCCCTTGGGACTGCAGCTGCTGTGAAATGTTTGACTAACACACAGGGCTGATGTCGGACAATGCAAAGGTTACCGGATCAATACTTACTCTACCTGCTTGTGAAAACACTTTCAAGTCTTTCATACATTAATTCATTCATTCTTCTCAAGAAACTGTATGCATTTGTGTTCTAAATTATTATATTTGGGTACTAGGGTGACATAATGACTGACAGACCTGCCCTTCTGTTGACTCCACAACTGAGAAGGGATTAAGGCCTCCAAGGGCAAGTTTGGTTTAATGAATATCAATGCTTTGTGTATAACAAACAAAAGCCTTCAGTTAAAGTCACTAGAGTAAGTTTGAGTAGAATATTTAAGTGTAAGACTAGCCTGACCGTCACTTGGCCATACATTATTTTGAATCTGAATCAGAGAAAAAGCTTTTATTGCCTTGATCATGTGTCATTTATTAGCCTACTTCCTGATCATTTAGAGGTGATCATGTGTATGTGAATGTTTCACAGTAAGGCATTGAATTAATCCTTCTCCATGGAGACAAGTGACTCCAGTAGGCCAAGTGTTACAGGTCAGATCTGTGATGAGGTGACCCAGATATTAAAAACACCTGTAGCTGAGAAAAACCTTAATTAATTTAACGCAATACTATGGAACATTCCTGGCAAAGCAACATCTCATTCAGTCAAGCAGGTGGTGGACCTGCAACAGAAAGAAAATAGTCTTCCTTTTCACCACAAGGAGGTGTTTTAGTGAGGGAAGTCCACATCAGTCAATCCAATTAATTTAAGCACTTTGCCCATTCTCCACCCTTCTGCTCTCCGCGCATGCGCAGCAGAGCCCTGGGAGCTGTCCTCCAGCAGTTGGTGCTGAGTGTTTTCAGTGAAGCCGCAGCTTCCTCGGTGCCGCTCTCTCACGCGACAGGAGACATGGAGGAAGAGTTGAAATGTCCGGTGTGTGGGTCCTTCTACAAGGAGCCCATCCTGCTGCCCTGTTCCCACAACGTGTGCCTGGCATGCGCGTGGAACATCACCGTGCAGACCCCTGAAGGCGAGACCCCGGCGCAGAGAGCCTCGGGCAGTTCGGACTACGACTACCTGGACATGGACAAGATGAGTCTGTACAGCGAGACGGACAGCGGCTACGGCTCCTACACGCCGTGCCAGCTCAAGTCTCCGAACGGAGTGAGGGTCTTTCCGCCGCACATCGCCCGCCACTGCTCGCTGACCTGCCCGCTGTGCCACCGGAGCGTGAGCCTGGACGAGCGGGGGCTGAGGGGTTTCGCGAGGAACCGGCTGCTGGAGGTGATCGTGGTGAGGTACCAGCAGAGCCGAGGCATCGCCAGTTCCGCCTCCTCCGCGGCCGTCAAGTGCCAGCTGTGCGACCGCAACCCGCTGGACGCGACCGTGATGTGCGAGCAGTGCGACGTGTTCTACTGTAACGCGTGCCAACAGCGGTGCCACCCCTCCCGCGGACCCCTGGCCAAACACCGCCTCGTCCCGCCGCCGCCGAAAAGAGCTGAGAACGCACGAGGAGCGGTGGCGGAGAACGCGGGCAGCGGCGGCGGCGGCGGCGGAGGAGCGGCGGCGGCGGCGGCGGCGGCGGCGGCGGCAGCGGCGGCGGCGGGCGGCATTGGCGCACTCATGCCGCCCGTCACAGCCAGGAAACCGGCCACCTGCGCGGACCACGAAGCGCAAAACTTCAGCGCTTATTGCTGCACCTGCAAGAGCCCGACGTGCACCAAGTGTCTGGAGGAGGGGAAACACAATCAACACGACGTGAAGCCGCTGGCTGTGATGTGGAAGCAGCATAAGGTGAGCAGGCATCACGCAGCTCCGTCACGCAGAGCCGTGGGCTGCCGTAATTGATCATAATTAGGGTAATCTCGAAAGGCGTCCAACCGTGTCACCGTTACGTCTGGTCTAAATAGACTCTGGTTTACAGTTTAAAACCCAATCCTCTGCAGCAGAAAGTGTTTCAATTGGCTGGCCTTGCATAAATCATATATAGTTGCTACTGCAGCGCACTCCAGACGGTTTCTCTGCAAAAACGTACTGTCTACAGATTATCAATATTTTTTCCCTATGAGAAGCATGACAAGGTTTCCAGTTCCAAGAAAAGAGGACAGATCATCAAATCACGACCAATCATGACCCAAGCTTGCACCATGGGGCAGTTCTCCATGTTCAAATTGCCATATTATGAGCGTGACATATTTACAAATCAGTAAATTATAATAGTATTGTAAGAAAGCCATAATCTGACTTGCTGTTTGGAGCAGTTAAAGGGTTTTGCCTGAGCTGCTTATCTGCCCTTGTTGTTATTCTTTAAGCACACAGCTGGATGCCACTAAATCCACCACTATGCTCCTTTAAGGCATTATCTACAACATATGGGTCTGCATTTGATCTGCCAGCGTTTTTTTCTGGGGATACAAGTTCGAATAATGCCTAAGCACCTGCACTGAAATAAATAGTGTCCAGCCTAAAACAGCAAATATTGACAAAACTATAGTGACAAATGTTGGTTTGATTGGTTTAGTACCATTTTATGATGGAAAATTGAGAGAAATTGTATCCCTGAGTGTTTTAGTACAATTCTTCCATGAGTTTGTATGAATATGCAAAATATTTTCTTGATTGTTCATAAATGGCTGTCTTACACATTTACAATTCTCTTATTGATTTGACATTGCATTTTGTCGTTGGTGAAAGACCAAACATCGCTGCGATTGTTTGTCTTGTCACTTTTAATGTGAGCAGTTTTGTATTCGAGCCAAACCGTAATTTGTAAGAACCATAATTGTAATTACTGTAGGCAGCTGATATTCATGCGAGTCGTAACTCTCTGAGGTCGCACACGTTTACTGCAGTGTGAGTGCAAAGAGACGGGCGTATAAGCCACTGTCCTCAGAAAATATACGTGAGGGGTTTGAATCGTTTGTGCATCGTTTGTGAACACTGTTTTTTGATCATTGATTGGTTATTGGCTGACACCCGTAGTATTTGATTCAATTAAAGATTATTAGCTCATTTGTTTGCCTTGTTGGACATCACCCCATCAATAGATACGTGCTGATTAAATGTTTTTCAAGTTAATTAAACACTTCCTGAACTCAAATGGTTGTCATATTCAGGACAAGTGTTTTCCCAATGATGTCTTAGTTTGGTAAGATTTCCCCCGTGGTGAATATTTATCATAATTTTACTTCTGTTAAGTTGCAGTTTGTGAAGAAAAGTAAAAGTTTACAATTAGAGGAAGTAGAGCTGAGTTCTTAAACAGAATCCCTCTGTGATGTCATCAATGTGCGACGTGCCATTGAAAACACAGGGACAAGTTACGCTCAACTGACACCATTTTCTGACCGTTTAAACAATCATTCAACACGATAAAGATGTTATATTATGCTAAGATGTTATGTTTGTCAAATCATAATTCCTGTGTAATTTATATGGATTTTGGTTCTTGTTTTCAGTGTGGTTGCTAGGTAACTGTTGTGGAATTGCCTCTACCTATTTGCTGCTCAAGTTCAACCACGAAGTCCAATTATAAACAAAAATGGTCAACCTGGGGGCAAATGAGCAAAATGTTTAGTACAATCTGAAATATAATGTATTGTGCGGTCAAACCTGTCATATAGACTTTAAACTCATGTATGAAATCAGACATTATTTATTGCTCCTCCATTAATCTGAATTGTGAGTCAGGTATGAGGCAAGTGTGAGTTGTTGCTTCTGTTTTTAATCCTAACATAATGAGATATGTTTAAAGTTGGTTCAAAATCATCTGGGGTTTATACAATTTATGAAAGAGCACGTTCAATTGACACCATTGTCATCCGTCAAATTCTTTGATAAATATGTGGTTTTCTAATTGAACAATTGAAAATAATAACAATTAAGATTTAGTTTAGTTTTGTGAACCACAACTGGAAATTCAACCCAGGTCTGAACCAGGTCTGAACTAAAGATTTGAACACCCTCTCTCTTCCCTCCATGAGTCATTATGCTTCTGCTGCACAAAGAAGCCCACCTTAGTGGCCCCTGGCTCGTATCTGGTTAGTGAAACTCCTATGTGCAGACAAGAGGAGTGAAACGGTGCTGAAATAAGAAATGAGTTGATCCAAGATGGCGACCGACCGCTGCTGTAGTTAATGCAGTGTCTTTTATGTTTGAGGGAGATCGATGGAGCCTCTCGAGTGGTAAACAGCTCATATCTTCTGAGCGTTTGAAGTGTCACTAACTAGAACCGCACTTCCTATCTCGCTCTGTAGTGAAAAACTGAAAAAAAAAAAACTTTCTTGGATGGAGACGAGCCTGAAGAAATCTGGTCTGTAGACTTGGTCTGAAAGCTTGTCTGTTGGTCATATTTGCGCTGTCATTTAGCAGGTTGGAGGTGTCTGCTTGATGGAATAGCTCTTGACTAAAGGCGGTGAGTTCACGCAGTCAGCAGATGCCGGGTTGTTGGTTCAAATTAGCTTCACGGTGTGCACGGTGATTCAGCATCTGTCATCTAGGCCTAAGCACTAAAGGTCCACAGCCAACGGCATCATCAACGTTAGATAGATAGATAGGAAAGGAAATTCAGATTTAGCTGCAGAAACCTTTTCACTGCGCCCTTTTTGTCACCTTTGTGTCACTGTCAAAGGTTTCAGTGCATCTTGGCGGGAGGATTCGCTAGGTAAGAGTCAGCAGATCGTGTGTCAGAGCAGTTTGAGGGGAGTAACAGCCCTCTGGACAAAAGCCTCCTTGTTGTCCAGCAGCCCGGGAATCACACTGTCCTGCATCACAGCCAGTGTCCTGGGGGAGCCATGTGAACCGTGGAGATGCTGGAAAATGTGCTCTTCTTAGCGCTTACTTCGCTCTGTTGGTTCGGTTGGTGATGAGATGAGTCTGTGGCGCTGGTGCAGGACAAATTATGGGTTATTCAGTGGCTCTGTGTTTTATGGTGATTCAGTCATAGCTCGGTGTTATCGAGCAATGCTTGTATTAAGGGCGTGTGTAGAAATCACAATTTAAATGTAAGGTGTCAGAATTATTAATTTTATAGTGAAACAGCTGTCATATTTTTCGTGATTAAATATTCAGACAGTGTGTTGACAATGCATCAGGAATGTACTAAATTGTGCCTGTAAATGCCTTGGTTGAGGTTGAAGAATTACACAAAACATGAATGACGCTTAAAATTAACCATTAAAGAGAGATTGCACTAGACTTTCCTGTTCATTTTATTTTTAATCAGCTCATTTTTAATAGGTTTAATTAGGTATCGATGTATTTTCCATCTCTAATTATTATACTTTTAGGCAAACTTGCCGTATCTATTAAAACTGCCTCATATTTCACCTATGTCTATTCCCTTGTGATATTAAACCAGGCTTTTTCAATATTCCCTGTAAAATGTTGCTGTACATTCATTCAGTCGTGTGTTGCACTCCCAAAAGCTCGTTCCACATCAGTAGCAGTTGCACTGGTTGTAACACTGTGGGGCATCTTGTCACGTCTGCCCCAGTGTGAGATGAAGACTTGCTTTTGTCCTGTCACAAGACCACTCTGCTGGAACCATAACACGGGGCCAGCCTGGAAAAAACGCAAGAGCTACCAATGCAATCAGGACAATATCATTATTACTGAACAAGTGATCAGTTTTTCTGGTTGAGATGAACACGCATTCGATTTGTTGATTCTTTTTTTTCGTTTTGTATTTGGAAAAAAACAAAACACAAGCACAAACGGAACAAGACCAGGGAGAGAAAACCCTCCCCCCCAAAAAAACCCAATATGGAGGAGCCCAAGGAATAAACCAGAAAATGAAATGTCCGTCAGGCATACTATGTCCCGCCATTTTTCTGTTTTGCAAATGTCCAAAACATTTTCAGTCCAGTCCTTGACAGTCGGCTCTGCCCCTGTCACCCATTTCCTTGTTTTGTTTTTTGCAGACAAAAGTACAGCCCATACATTCCACAGATATCCCTCTATCGTATCCACTGTTTGAGTTTTAGATCCAAGGCACATTTTATTTTAAAGTCAAATAGAATATCTGTGTCTCATTCATCTCAATCCAGTGTTTATGAAAGATCAGGTCAGTCCCAACACATGATTGTGATGAACCTCTTGGCAACCACACTTTCTCCAACAACCAATATTTCCCTGTGAAAAATGTGCACTTTATTATAAAACCATGTGATACTCTTTTCCAACAGAAGTCTTTCCAAACATGAGATTTAGTGCTTTCCATTGGAATGTGCGTATGCTGTATGTTCCCATTCTTCATCAGTTATAACACAGTTTCCTTCTTTTTCCCATTTATATTTGATATATTTTGTAGAATTGTTGTTAAAATCAGTAATACATTAAAACTCAAATGCCATAATTAGACCCAGATCTCATTCTTCCCTCGTAACATTTTCCACTCTGGCTACACTTGGTCTACACAAAACGCACAAGATGCAGGAGTGAAGCGGATGAACTTTATCATTCTGAAGGAAAGCGGCCCACTGATCCAGTTTCCCTGACCGGTCGAGCAGAAAACAGATGAGCTATTTAAAGCCACGTTACTGCACGGGCAGATGTGGAGACCTGACTGAGGATATAGTACTGAGCCATGAGGAAACCGTGATGCAATATTTACAGCTGCAAATGCAAAGTTACTGCTCCCAGCGGAGGTGTCGATGTCACCATCCAGAAATGCAAGGTCTAGATATTTTTAGTGCTTTTTTGTTTCAGTTTTAACTATTTTATGTCTGTAACACCATCCTCCACTTGAGAATGCATCTGGAGAACTTTCTTTTGCTGTAAATGTCACGACAAGTAGACTTAAAGGGCAGAAACTTTAGAATATTTTGGTCTGCAGTGGGTGTCCTTCGATTTGTTTATTGTGTCTTTCTTTGTAGCTTTGTGCGCTAAAATGCTTTGAGTTGTCAATGCAAGACATGAAAGAAATAAAGAAAATCCTACTTCTATGTGGCACGCAGCACATCATCCTATCTGAAAAAAAGAAAAAGATGTGTAAATATCCCTATTGGTTTATACTCTTGGTTTAGAACATGATTGTGCTCCTGCAGTTGGAAAAGTACAGTTGTGGTAGCATTGTATAAATAAAATACCGGAGCTTAGTGTATCATCTTGTGGCTTTATTCATTAGCATAGTTCAGATAGTTCAGTGTCGACTCATTTGTAAATGATGGACTCTTTTAGAAGCACATTCTTGAATCCTAGGATGCCATAAGTTTAAAGCGAAAGGTTTATGGTGGCTCTCACTCTCACTCTCACCTCACAACAGAACTGGTTTCTGTCTGGAGTTTGCATGTTTCTGGGTGGCTCCTCCGAGTACCCCAGCTCCCCCATCAACCCCAAACATGCACAGGCCATTCTTGCTGCTAAGGTGCTCCTGACCAAAATCTGGAGAAGCGTCAAAAGCAGAGAACAAACTAACAAGCATCCGTGTGTTTCAGAATGATGCAAAGAACCGTTATATCCAATTCGAAACAAAATATTGTTGAATGGTTAATCGTCTTGAAAAAAAGCAAAATATAAACAGGAAGCTGAATTCAATCACTTTTTGGCTGAGTATGGTTCAGTGTCAGCTCTGTGTCCAGTATAATCCAAGGGAGACAAACCTAAGAGGCTTTTATCATCTACTGGAAAAAATATACATCTACTGCATTGTAAGAGGCATTTGCGAATTAAAAATTGCGCCAAATTTAAAGTTCACGTGGACCTTTGCAGAACCATGTGGTGGAGAGATACAGGAAGAATCATCGCCTCTATTAACTCAGATGCATTGCAGGAAGACTCCACTGTGTCACAAATATGCCATGCTCGCCTCATTTGCAATAAATTATCTCCTATCTCATGTCGCAGAGCTGCTCATCCACGACAGCTGGAAATCACGAGTCAACATGTAAAATTGATTTAGTGTGTGGCGCCGAGTGGAAACCCCCAACCACTTGTATTTACTGTACGACATCACGGCTGGTGAGATGGGATGTCACTTCTTTTCATTTTTGACATAATTCTGCCATCTTTCATAAGAAACATTGATGAAGAAGATTACGGTAGTATCATCTGCAGCTTGAATTTCCCCCGATACTGCAGCTGGAAATAGCTTCTTTCCATATTTTCCTATATGCTTTTTGTTGTTTATTGTAATAAATGCACTTTTTTCTTTTTATTATCTGCTCCAAATCGGCTAAATAATCCAAAATGCATGTATTTTTAGTTACCCAATGAAATGGCTAGTGGCTTGTGATAATCGATTCATTCATTTCATTTGTTTGTAAGACCTAAAACTTTTTTTTTCTCCTTTTTTATATGTTTCTTAGGTAGTTATGTTGTTTTATAGCCTAAATGTTGACCAGACCTGACAAAGTGTTCTCCAGATGTTACTGTGTCCGCTGCAGTTCCATATAACCTGCAGCAGAACAGCCTCACTATAAATAATACAACTGGCCCATGTGCCCACGGACCACTAACTCACCACTGGCTGCGACTGACCTCAACTTTATGAACCAATAAACTACTGCTACTAATCTCTCAGGCTTTTATGTTGCCTTGAAATGATGTAAAACACTGAAAGTAACCTCGAACTTGATTTTAAACCAAGTTAGAACATATTTATTGTACTTACAATTACACTACAATTTGTAATATTCCTTAAGAACTAAGACAGTTACATGGTGTCAATAAAGTGATCATGATATCTAAATAGGAACACTGACATCTTGAGCAGTAGTATGTTGTATGTTGTATAACATGTAGTGGTAGTAGTTCATTCATTGCATTATATCTAGTGGTAGTATGTTATATTACATGTAGCAGTTTGTTGTATTACATGTAGTAGTTTGCTTTATTATATGTGTTTGTTGTGTTGTATATAATCTGGTTAAATTTACTCTCTTTATCCCAATCCAATTTAATTTGGATTTTACCAAAACAAAGTCTCCAGAGTGCTGCACAGAATTATTACAATGGAGGGAAATGGATGTAAGAACACGACAAAATACGTAGTAGAAACTGTCCAAAAATCCTGCGGTGGATTGTATTTGGAGCCATTGTCCCCAAAATGCCATGAGTATAGAGGCTGCAGATGTAAAGCGCACTCTGTCCTCTCCATTGTGCGCCGGAGGATGAAACGGGTGCTCTCGAATGTAGGTTAGCGCACATTTAGCCCGTTCTCCTCCGGCCCTTCACTGTAGCAACGACTGCGAGCTCTGGCCACTTCACTCTCCTATAGCTCCACGTGAGAGACAGCTCAGAGACAGGGGCATTTGTGATCTATTTTTAGCACCAAAGTGTGAGCCAGACTTTGAGATGAGAGCGCAAATGTTCCTCAGTAAAAAAAAAAACAATAAAGAGGCTGTTACCGTGGTTACAGAAAGTGGGTGGAGATGAAGTTGTTGTCAAGACCAGTCAATATAGGCTTTTGGATTCCTGCCACACAAGGTCCAAACCTTGACCTGGATACATGTTAAATTACTGCATCAGAGATAGAAAGAGCAGAATAGATGTATGCAAAAATGAGCATGCAAATTGAAGCACACTGGAAACAAACAAGTGGTTGTTTCGGACCGTGAAAGAAACACAAACAAAACTTACTGGTGTCAGTCCACCCCAGGGCATATTGTGATGACATTTACGGTGACATAGCGTAAAGGGACTAAAATCAGTGATGCAGTTTTCTTTTGAAGTTCAGCTCAGGTTTAAAACTCCAGCTATGGAAACAATAGATGGATACCTGGGGAATACTCCTTTGGCTGCAGCAAAAAAGCAATAAGAAGGAGGTGGAGGACAGAGAAATAATAAAATGGAAAGACTGCAGTAATTTAAATGCTGGACTGACTTTCTACAGATTACACTTTTTATTTTCTTGCTTTCTCGATTCACGATTCTTCTTTTAAATAAGTTTCCATTCAGAGATCTCATAAACACAGCTGCAACCTAAGACAGACACTATATTGAATTGTAGATATGAAGTGCAGTCTTATATAGTATTCTTACAATGGAAAAAACATCCTGTGGTATTTTAAACAGATTCATCATCTTGAAAACAAACTTAATTTGTACTTGTTTTTATGGCAATTATGCTGCAGGCTTTCTATCTTTTCTCTGCATCTATTAACACACTGACGATACTCTGATCAATAATTAAGTGAGAGGGATGTGTCTTTGCATTTCCCCCGCTCCCATCCCATCAGAAACCAACCCCTGTGGAGCTGAGCTTTACGTTTATGGGAAGGAATAAGATTTAGATTTTTTATTCGTGCTCATAACTGATAAAATGTTTATAACCTGTTTACAATAAATAAAGTAGAGTTTGCACAGTTAAAAGTAGTTTGGACCCCAACATTCTTGCATTAGTTTATAACTTCAGATTTCCGTCAAATCTTTTCTCCTGAAGTAGTTTATAATGTGCACTCAGAACAGAATCCTGTGTTTAAATATCTTGCAGCACATCACAAAACAAACTATCAGGGACAAAGGCGAGGCTGAATAAGCTCTATTATCAAAAGTACATAATTCATGGGCATACAACACTGAATTAAATCAAGAATAATGTATTTTATGGTGATATAGTTACAATGAACTTACTATATTGTGCTCCATAAAGACACCTAAAAATGATGAATCTGCTTTGTCATGTTGTAGAGTCCTTTTAGCCGCTGAACTGAATCGGGCAAGTGAAGCTTGTGCTATGAATATTAATGAAGGTTTACTTATGGAGCACTGCTAAGCTTACATTAAGGTTTCTTATTCACATGCATAACGTCAGTGTCAGGCGGGTGTGCGCCGTGAAGTATGACAAATTACATTTTCAAGGATCTTTACTTTAAGTATGTGTGCGTTTAGGGATTAATGCGTATCATAAATCTTAGTGTCTGGGTTTTTAAGTCCCGTCCACTATGTGTTTACTGTGCTCTTATTGAGTAGTTTACTTTGATTGGTCCTTCACAGCAACATTGTGATTGGCGGTTGAGCATTGCCTAGTTTGGAAAATTGGTTGAGAAATGGCCTGGTTCCAATTCGCCGAGTCTGGATGGGCAGATTTGTAAAAGCGAATTAAAGGTAGACGTAAGTAGGTAATAGGTAATGTAGTTTATGTGCAAAGATAAAATTACAGCTGCATCCGTCCTTAGTTGGGTTTGAGAAAATAGCCATTATGCTTCCTTGGATATGAGTGTCACATGTTCAATACAGATGTTGCTTTTGCTTTTATCAAATAGCTCCTCCTCACTTTGGGTTGGTTTCCTGAATTTGATTAAGCCAATTGAGCACATTTCCCAAAGCTAAACCTCAATATCCCTTTAATCTACTGTATTCTGTAGTGTTGAGTTGTGTTTTCCTAATGTATTGTTGTGCCTTCAAATGGCTACTGAAGGGTGGGTGTAGAAGAGAGGAGAGGGGGAGATTTATTTCACTCCAAATGTGGTTTTCTCAATACGATGCAGCACATCTGGATGGTCACATGAGTTTGACCCATGACTTATACATATACAGTTTATACACACGCTGACTGACTTTCTCATAATATCAATATCTGGTGCTTTTAGACAGTTCTCCATTGTTATTTATGTACACACATGCAATAGATACTGTTTAAATCCTAATGACCTACACCGAAGCCTGGAATACAAATCTTCTGTCTGATATTGACTCGACTCGACCCCCAAAGTGAGCAGCGAGTTCTTATTGGCAAGCTTTTACAGCATAGATTGTCATGACTGAAGTAGTGTGGCAATACATCATCTTTTGTATTGTCGAATAAAAAGATCAGGTCCGATGTGTCGTATGAATGAATGTAGAACGTCTTTTTTTGGTAAAATAAATTAGCTTTTAAATTTACAGAACGAAAGGGTGGTGTTTTGGAGGGGTGAGTCCAGGTCCTCCTCCTGGCCTTGGATGTCCCGTGGGGGTCATTGAGACAAGGTCAACCCCCAGAATCACACTTGCCCTGCAGACAGACAACTCATCACCGGGGCTTTTGGCTCCACATTTAACCTCTATCTCCGCTCTGCTATATTACTCCTGCAGTTCATCGGGGAGTCCCAAATCACGATTTCATTATTGTTGCAGCCATTTGGTGCATAACGTAATGTTCTGAATCTTTTACAGTGATTAACTATTAAGTACTGATACCTATGGCTCAATAATAATAACCCAGTGAGCAGGGGCACAACAAAAAATTGCAATAGCAGCTGTTTTCTGTCCTTGAAGGGGCAGTTAACAATTCCTGCTGCAGTCAGCTCCGTGCGGCCGCTATAACTGTTGTGGTTTGTGGGATGGAAATAAACAAGGCAACATTTTTTAATTTATTTCATCAGTAAACAGTGAAAATTATGGCTTGCATCCAACGTACAGCTACAGGTGCCCCATACGTCTTTTTTTTTGTCCTTGGGCACAAGACACTTCATTGTCATTGTGAGGGCAAATACGGGACAACGGATGGAAATTATAAATCTGACTTGTGACTTGACCTGGCCTCTCCTCAGTGTCTCCATGCAGATATGTAGGTTTTAACTGGTTTTAACAGATTTATCTTTCTATAATTGTTTTTCCTGGAAATCAGATGGTTAATTTAGCTTGTTGAACGCGATGTTCTTCGACTGGTTCGGTACAAATCCACATTTTGTACATTTTTCTCACTGTTCTCGTCGTTAGAAGTGCCTCTAGTCTCGTCACCCAGCGCTGCCTCTGCTCTGCTTTTACCCTGTTTGGGTTGTGGAGGATCTGGCGTGTCTCGGTGGAGCTCAGCGGTTCTTCTGAATGTCAAAGACTGAATACATTCTACCCTGTAATAAGATAATAAGATAATGGCTCTTGACGGTGGGAGCGGGCTGAAAGCTGCTGACAGGAACCTATTGTGGAGTCGTTTAACAGATGGAGAAGGTCAAGATGAGGAACAAAGGAACAAAAATGGAAATGCAAAATTAGGTAAATTGTTGGTTTTGAACAGTGCTTTTCTGCTGGGGCTGTCTTTTGTTGTTTTCATGATTAATTGGTTGATGGTCTTTTCGGTCTCGAGAGCCATCTAAACTTTGCATTCTCAATAACTCTTAAAGGACTCAATATTTTCTAGTTTTGAAAAATATTGTTGTCCAAATCACACAAAATAACGTTGATTGTCTTCATACATTTAATAATCAAAGACAATACAATTTGTTGGGTAATCTGAAATCACTCTCGGTCTCTCCTCCCGGTCTCTCCTCCCGGTCTCTCCTCCCGGTCTCTCCTCCCGGTCTCTCCTCCCGGTCTCTCCTCCCGGTCTCTCCTCCTGGTCTCTCCTCCCGGTCTCTCCTCCTGGTCTCTCCTCCTGATATCATCTCCCGGTCTCTCCTCCTGGTCTCTCCTCCTGATATCATCTCCCGGTCTCTCCTCCTGGTCTCTCCTCCTGGTCTCTCCTTCCGGTGTCTCCTCCCGGTCTCTCCTCCTGGTCTCTCCTCCCGGTCTCTCCTCCCGGTCTTTCCTCCCGGTCTCTCCTCCTGGTCTCTCCTCCTGGTCTCTCCTCCTGGTCTCTCCTTCCGGTGTCTCCTCCTGGTCTCTCCTTCCGGTGTCTCCTCCCAGTCTCTCCTCCTGGTCTCTCCTCCTGATATCATCTCCCGGTCTCTCCTCCTGGTCTCTCCTCCTGGTCTCTCCTCCTGGTCTCTCCTCCTGGTCTCTCCTTCCGGTGTCTCCTCCCGGTCTCTCCTCCCGGTCTCTCCTCCCGGTCTCTCCTCCTGGTCTCTCCTCCTGGTCTCTCCTCCCGGTCTCTCCTCCTGGTCTCTCCTCCTGGTCTCTCCTCCTGGTCTCTCCTTCCGGTGTATCCTCCTGGTCTCTCCTTCCGGTGTCTCCTCCCGGTCTCTCCTCCTGGTCTCTCCTCCTGGTCTCTCCTTCCGGTGTCTCCTCCCGGTCTCTCCTCCCGGTCTCTCCTCCCGGTCTCTCCTCCTGGTCTCTCCTCCTGGTCTCTCCTCCTGGTCTCTCCTCCTGGTCTCTCCTTCCGGTGTCTCCTCCCGGTCTCTCCTCCTGGTCTCTCCTCCCGGTCTCTCCTCCCGGTTTCTCCTCCCGGTCTCTCCTCCTGGTCTCTCCTCCTGGTCTCTCCTCCTGGTCTCTCCTTCCGGTGTCTCCTCCTGGTCTCTCCTTCCGGTGTCTCCTCCCGGTCTCTCCTCCTGGTCTCTCCTCCTGATATCATCTCCCGGTCTCTCCTCCTGGTCTCTCCTCCTGGTCACTCCTCCTGGTCTCTCCTCCTGGTCTCTCCTCCTGGTCTCTCCTTCCGGTGTCTCCTCCCGGTCTCTCCTCCCGGTCTCTCCTCCCGGTCTCTCCTCCTGGTCTCTCCTCCTGGTCTCTCCTCCCGGTCTCTCCTCCTGGTCTCTCCTCCTGGTCTCTCCTCCTGGTCTCTCCTTCCGGTGTCTCCTCCTGGTCTCTCCTTCCGGTGTCTCCTCCCGGTCTCTCCTCCCGGTCTCTCCTCCTGGTCTCTCCTTCCGGTGTCTCCTCCCGGTCTCTCCTCCCGGTCTCTCCTCCCGGTCTCTCCTCCTGGTCTCTCCTCCTGGTCTCTCCTCCCGGTCTCTCCTCCTGGTCTCTCCTCCTGGTCTCTCCTCCTGGTCTCTCCTTCCGGTGTCTCCTCCTGGTCTCTCCTTCCGGTGTCTCCTCCCGGTCTCTCCTCCTGGTCTCTCCTCCTGATATCATCTCCCGGTCTCTCCTCCTGGTCTCTCCTCCTGGTCTCTCCTTCCGGTGTCTCCTCCCGGTCACTCCTCCTGGTCTCTCCTCCTGGTCTCTCCTCCTGGTCTCTCCTTCCGGTGTCTCCTCCCGGTCTCTCCTCCCGGTCTCTCCTCCCGGTCTCTCCTCCTGGTCTCTCCTCCTGGTCTCTCCTCCCGGTCTCTCCTCCTGGTCTCTCCTCCTGGTCTCTCCTCCTGGTCTCTCCTTCCGGTGTCTCCTCCTGGTCTCTCCTTCCGGTGTCTCCTCCCGGTCTCTCCTCCTGGTCTCTCCTCCTGATATCATCTCCCGGTCTCTCCTCCTGGTCTCTCCTCCTGGTCTCTCCTTCCGGTGTCTCCTCCCGGTCTCTCCTCCTGGTCTCTCCTCCCGGTCTCATAATTGCACAACACCTTTTCAATCACTGGTCTTTGGTGTTTGTCATGGCTTCATATTTGGGATACTTTGGTTTGAAGAATCTTGACTGAAGACGATTTGATTTGATTGGTCGGTCTTTTTGTGTGAGTAAAATCTCACAATAACATCGTCAGATTCAGACCATGTGAATGAGCAGAACCTTCCCTAACAGCTTGGTATTATATATCAAGTGTGTGTGTTGCACTACTACCACAGCTACTTCTATTATTTCTATTACTAGTAAATACATTTACTCCTTTACCGACTTTGTGTCGTAAAGTCAACCACAGAATCCAGTCGTCTTTGCCATTGTTGATTTAAATGGTTGTAACGCTTCATCCTATTGTTTCCTTCTGCTCTTTTCACACCCCATTACTCCCTGAAATCAAAAGTGCGCTCCAAAATCAATAGCTGTTCAAAAAGCGTCAAATTAGGCGTCAGACAGGTGGGGGGGGCTTGTAAATCTACCGGTTTGACCCATGGATCTGTTGGAGTGTGTGCAGTTAAACAAATGTCTGAGCCGGCTGTGCAAATGCGAGAGGAGGGCACGCTTCATCTGTCATGTCCTTGTTAGCTCCTTCTTCTTCTTCAGCTTGGCGGGACAGATGGCCTCTTGGCGCGGGGCGGGCTTCTCTCGTGGACCTTGGCCTCCACATGCCCCGCCCCCCTTGGCTCCTACAGCACGCGCAGACCCGACAGGATCAAGCTGAGGGACGGTGTGTGGTTGGGGGCTGGGGTGGACATTGTGCAGCAGGGATTATATGAATTAAAAGGAAAAAAAAAGTGAAAGTCAGCTCAGATCTCTAGGAAATCTGTTCGACTGTGTGTTGGCCAAGACAATTTGTTTAATTTGTTGTGAAAGAACGTCATTGGGATGCATTTTGTGGATTCATTTTTTTCCGCATGTGATTTGCTGATTAAAAAATGCATTCATTCATTTTCATAACCTAAATGTTGTTTTGAAGATATGAACATTATGTACATTAAAGAATTTTTTTTTATATATATATATATACATAGAGCATATATCGTTTATGGATAAAAAAAAAAACCTTTCTATTATGACTATTATGACTATTATGTGACATTTCTACACATTTGAGATCCATTTGACAGAGATTTCACATTTGTACGATAATTAAACCGACAACTATTACATTTAAAGACGTGTTTTTAACAAATTTCTGTTGGATTGACATAATAACGTGAGTATTATGAGATTTCATATTCTGTCAATATTCCCCTGTGAAGAAGTGACTATTTCAGAGACACTGCCAAACATGAAGATGACTTTAATCACACTATTTCTGCTTCGATCTACGGGTGGATGTTTTCAATACGATAAAGTAGTATCTGTACCACGTATACAAGCTAAATACAAATAATCCTCACATTGAATATGACACAAAAGACTATTTCACATGGTGTTTACTGTAATACACACGTCCTATAGCAGGTGTAAAGTGGGGGTGAAGTGTCCAGAGCAGATCGTTCTCATTGGTTCACGTTTGACTGTAATGGTCCTTTGTCCTGTCTCTGTCTGAGTGATGGCCACACACACATCTGTCCCCTCCTTTTGGCAGCTCACGCGCCATTGTCCCGTGTCATAAACGGCATAATACAGAATTCACTTTGAATGAATCAGGCTTGGAACAACATTTCTTACATGATCGGACCAGTACCACGGGCAATAATTGTATATCGCAATAAACAAAATAGAAAATCCTTCTAAGCAGCAAAAGTGCACCGTACTATATACTTTGATTGTAAACTAAGCTACGCATTTTCTGCTGCGCTTTGCTTAATCAACTCCCTGAATCCATTATCATCTAGTGCTTAATGACTTTCTCTAATAGATTTTGTACCTCCTGTAGCAAATATAAAATGGGCCATATACGTTTAATGGGGTATAAATTGCTATATATTACCTTAGATCTCCCCTGGACATGCTACTTACATTTATGCATTCTACGCTTTGAGGCTGTTGTATGCAAATCAGGATGACTTTTGGGGGAGGGGCTCATATTCAGTAAACTGACAATTTAGTTGGTGTCAGACGCATTAGTCTCGGTCTTCAGATCAATCCAATCGACTTTTGTTTTTGCCCTTGGGGTGCCATATTCTACAAGATTTTGTGGTTTAATTTTGTAAAGGATTTTGAATAAAGGGTTTAGGATCTAGAATATGCTTTGCTGTATAGTTTGTTATGTTTTTTAAAAAAAACATATATTTCTTTGCTGTGTATACTATTTGCAAAAATAGTGCAACGTTTCTAAACTTGTCATGCATGTTTGCATTTTAATCTTGATATATTGTGATCTAATCTGGATTAAGGGGTTAATCTCATTATTAGACGCAGAGGATTGATACTTGAGTGGTATTTGCTTGTGGATGGACATAATCTGAGCATCTCGTAGTTACATAATGTGAGATTGTCTGGTTACCAGTCAAACTGGTACAGATGGTTTTATACTGCTTTGCATACTGTCTATGGTTTAGCTGAAAAATGGAGACACATTTGTTTATTAGGGGAACAATGTATTTGAGTCATCTTTGTGCATTACACTTCATGTATCTACAGTACCTAGTACATACAAACATTGTGTCTTTATAATTCTATTTAAGGAATAGGCGAGGACAAAGCATATTAATGAACATTTAAACACATGTAAATATGACTGACTATAGCACCCATCTGCAGACATCTGGCACTTTTACACAGACCACCTACTGCTGGAAAACAGGACAACTAGAATAATATCATGTTAGTACAAACATTCAACGATACATAAGCTGAAGAGTGAAAAACAACTGTTAGAACACAATTCCTCTGTTTTGCACATGCACTTGTATCGAATTGAGTCCCAATGCAATTTTATAGCACCAACTCATATTGCTCTGATTACTATTGCACTAATAGCCAGGAGCTTGGTTATTATGTCTCACAATGTCTTTGTCTTCACAGTGCCAGCTCACCCAGGCTCTGAACGGTGTTTCAGACAAGGCCAAAGACGCTAAAGAGTTCCTGGTCCAACTCAAAAACCTGCTCCAACAAATACAGGTAAACGACTCTTTCACAATTAAGAATAAAACGTATTTAAATAATAAATAATAAAACTTATTTACTCACTATGCGATGCTTCCAAGATCCATGCTGCGCTGTGGCCCTGTTACATATTAAATAAATGCTAAATGTGATCGTACTTCCACGGTGATTAAAGGAGAACAATGATTTCTAGCAAACATCTTATTTTCTTTCCCAAGTGGCTTATTCCTTTCATGTTCTATGGGTGGCAATTTTGAGTGTTGATTGCGGGACTGAAAAAGATCCAATAATAGAAAACCATTCATTAACACATTCATAGTTATTTTATCACTGTGTTTGGTTCAGAATGCTTGGTCCAGTTTTCACCAGCTAAAAGTATGTTAACACTTTAAGCTAGACAGTGGATTGAAAATCACTATTATCAAAGTCTCCATCTCCCCTTCTCTTATCACACAACTCAGTGGTTCTTTAAAATGCAAAATGTCTCTATTGAGTGTGCAGTGCAGGCAGAACGTCTCAAAACCATGCGCTCGCTCTAGATTGTAGGTCAGTGATGATAAATCATTGTTGTTTACCTCAAATCACTATAATTGGACACTTGAACTTTACACAGGCTATAACAGACTCGCGTGTGCATGGAAGCAATAATAGGCCTATCGAAGCTAAATGTTCAGGTAATTAAATGTGCACTATGTATTAAATATATTTATCTTGCATTTTACCAATCATAGGTGTTTTTATTGCTCGAAAACGCTTAAAACAAGTGTCCTTACACAAATCTGACCTGTAACTTCTTCTATGGCTGTCTAATAATAAGCCGTAGGCGTTCAAGTTTCAAGTTAATTGGTCATATTCACGCTTTTCACTAACAATTTTGAGGTTTTGATAAAGGAAACATAACAGCTTTGGTTGGGTTTGCAGCCGGGGGCTTGTGGGCGGGATCAGCTGTGTTTCCAGACTGAGCTCATGCACACATTTAAATCCTGTGCACAGCGTCAGAGCAAAACCAAAAACATACTATTGGCTGTGTATATATATCTTTGTTCATCTGTGCCTTACCATGACCAGCATTCCTGGTATAGATCTCACTGTAAACCATGAGGGATCCAGTTTAGAGGTGGGCAATATTGACAAAAATGATCATCTCAATGTTTCTTTTGCATTATCGTACTAACAATATTCAGATGATATTTTCTTAATGCATTAAGTGTTAAACTGTGTATTTATTGTCTGAGCTCACAACGAATGGACCATAAAACAGGCATAATTATCACTTTGTACCCATGTTTGGAGATTACACTAGACATTTATCTTTTTTCTTGTTTTTTAATATTTGCAATTATAGACGATATACTCGATATTCTAATTTTGCATATTTCCAAAGCAGTAATTGTGATTTTGCTCCCTTTTCAATATACATCCAACCTCTTATCCATCTTTTTAGTTTACAAAAAAAAAGGATATGTTTAATTGTACAGCCTTATTATTCCTCTCAATACCAGATTTGTGCTTTCTACATAAAATATATACTTATTTTGAAAATTAAGATCCATCGTCCATTCTATCTGCAGACGAAATGCAAATGTCTTCTTTATCTGACTATTGTCTTCTCCTGGGCAGAGCGATGTGCAGCCACTGTGCACTGTAAAAGAAAAAAAGTAATCTTGGTGAAATTAAAAGCTGAAGAAATCTCATTTTAGCCTCCGGGGAGTGACTTGGCAGAAACATGTTGTAAATCCCATTGACCGGATTGTTGCTCAGTGCCTGATAATGTCGAGAGAAAAACAGAGGCCCGACTGCAGTCTGTCGAAATAATGAATGCTGTGTCAAAATATTTGATGCTGGGAAAATAAAAATAGCACATGATCCGAGTGAGAAATGAGCATAAACACAAATCAACAGAATGTGTGTGTGTGTGTGTGTGTGTGTATGTGTGTGTGTATGTGTGTGTATGTGTGTGTGTGTGTGTGTGTGCGTGTGTTTGTGTGTGTTTGTGCGCCACTGAAATAATGAAAAGTAGGTCTGTGTTTGTCATGTGCTAAATAAAGACCCGGAAATCAGAATCAGCATTACAAAATATGCAGCAATTAACCATTACATTATGACTTGCCTAGCACTACATACAGTAGAACAAACTGTGATTCTTGTACAACCACTATATAACAGATAGAGCTGCAGAATAGAAAAACATGCTTAATTTGTTCAGTTAAATTTGAGTTGTATCACTTTATTTACTAGTCAAACTGTGTCACAATGAAAAAGCTAAAAGCGAGATTTATAATAAAAACTTTACCTTGAAAAAGCTTTTAAGCATGACTCACTCAAAGTTGTATTTTGAAGGATTTATGCAGGTTTGAGTTGTCTTTGTTGTTCTGCATTTGAGGCACAAATGCTCAGGGGAAAAAAAGTGTAATTTAAAAAATAAAAGCGTAAAATGACTCAAATGAATTAAAATTGAAAGCCAAAATGTACGCAATAAAAAATAATTCACACCGTCATTTCTTTTCAGTAGTATAGATTTGTATGTTTTAATATGTGAGGTTTTGTCTGTTGCAGGAGAGTGGAGTGGAGTTTGAAGCCTGTGTCGTCGCCCAGTGTGATTCTCTGATTGAGGCGTTGACGAGGCAAAAAGCCAAACTCCTCACCAAAGTCACCAAAGAGAAAGAATACAAGCAAAAGGTGAGGAAATGCACTCTATCGAACATCCTCTGCATTTGACCCATCCTTCAATGCCGCACGGGGAAACCTGTCCAGACCTCGAGCTGGGCGTGCTCAGGACCTTAAAGGTCCCATAACATGCAAAATCGGCACCTTTAACAAGAGGATTTTTACCCATGTGTGTTTGGGTTGATGAGGGAAACTGGAGCCTAGAGGAAACCCAGACGCAGGGAGAAACACGCAAACCCCTCACAGAAAGGCAAAATAAATTGTGGTGTATTTTTTCCTCGTCTCTATAACTGAGTTTTTGACTTGCCAAGTGAAATGCTGAGGCACCACATCAAATCACACGCTGCGTTTTTGGCTTTAAGAACGTTTTGAAACTCCCAGAAAACTGACAGCTATTAGTCATCCCTGCACTTTTCGGCTTCATTCATGTTAAAGTCTTGTCACAGTGATGCAGATACAAGAGGACTATTGTCTAATAGTGTATTATTAAGTCGAAGTGTGATATACTGTATTTCAATAAATCTGGGCATGATAATCCCAGTTAACTATACTAAATGAACCATATTGTAAATGTTGTGTCACTTTATTTAAATGGAAGTATTTCCAGACACATGTTCCACTAGTAAAGAGTTCAAAATTCTAATGTTTCAATCTTATGTACTCCACACACCGTCAAGTAGATTTATCCATTTAGCAGCACCTGGCCTCATTTAGCCACGCCTTAGTCACCTTAAAGTTAAGTTGCCACGGCGTTACCCTTGATTGTCCTCCTTTTGCTTGTGTTATTTTAGTGCTGTCGATCATAACAGAAAACACATTTGACAAAGAGTAAGACTGTTTTCCAGCCGCCAGGAGAAACTGTGCATTGTTGACTTGTTGGTGCACACAAACATTCAACATTTTGCACAAATCAAACTAATTTATGTCATATTTTAAGCGACGAGACAGTGAAATAAATTCCTGTTAGACCAAAAATCTCAAAGAATCCAAGTGCAGATTTGTAGCAAAAGTCACAGCGCTACACAGAGGCCGGAGGAATCAAACTTAAACGGCTCCTATAATAACAATGAAACACTTCGTAGTTATCATCTGTAAGACTGTAATACTATGTTCACTATTGACGCCAAAATAACACTTTCCATCTGCTATTTTGAGAACAATAATTCTAAATGAATGAACAAATAGAAGCTTGGTATAACCAAAATGAATGAATAAACAACTAAATACATAAAGGTTATGAGTTGAAATGAATCCTCGTCTCTGACCTCCACCTCTTCCTCTAATACTGGAGGTGTGTGTCTGGGAACATCAATGGCCCCGTGCCCAGACTCAATGTGCCTCGCCCACATGCCCATATGTCTGTGTCGGCTGGTAAGGGACGGCCCGAGACAGCTGTTGTCATCATCATCTACAGGATATTCAGATTTACAAATAGATTTATGAATGACTAACAATACAGCAGTATGAAGCAGTGTGTGTTTCTGGGCTATAGTTCTAGCTGACCCACATGTTTTGTTCATGCGTGTTATCTTTGCTTTTCTGGAGGATTTTGCGAAAACTATCAACCTGAAGGCATCATGTGTATTATTCAGTCTTTATTCATCACCGGTGTAGGTCTGTAGTACTCCGACGGTCTTTGAGATGTCAAGTCATGAAAATTGCGACTGGAGACCGAATCATGTGAATAGCAGGGTTTACATAATTTAAAATGCATGTCAGTAAGAAATCTTGTACAATATGTTTTTGATTGGATCAGCAATACGTCTTTAACTTTAAACTTTACTTGTAAAAAGAGTCATTTATCTGTGGAGAGCTAAATATTCACCCGCACAACCCAAAATTACACACTGCCTCCACAATGCATCATGGGATTGAACACTGCTGGTGTTTATTTTGGCTTAGAGCTTACGTAACTGCAGTTCAAAGAAAGCTCTTTATTTTTGTTTCACACCAAGAAGAGTGGAACATGGTGCCAATGTTGGGCTAGTTCAGGAAGATCGTCATACGGACCAAAGATACAATTTGCAATTACAAACAGATTGGATTCTTTTGATGAACACCTTCAATAGAATCGAACCAAAATGACCACCTCTTCAAATGGAATGTACAGCGATCAGGACACGCACTGCAGCAAACGGGAGGAAATGACAGAAGAGTAGAATGTGGATGATCCGAGGATGATCCCTGATTTCCACAGTGTCTATTGAGTGTGTCACATCAGGGCTCCTGGCTCAGACTCTGTCCTCTCTCCTCCCACGGTTCACATGCTGCACTTTACAGGCTCATTCATACCGAGCCGTCACTGTCCTCATGCTCCACTTCCTCTCTACTATTATTATTTTTGTATTGACCTTGATTCAGCCAAGAATTGTACTTGTTAATCATAATCACAAGGATCTCAGAAATTCCCTGAGGCGCAGCGAGGAATTTCCAGTTTGTTATCAGCACAAATCACCAAAAAGATTCTACACTCCTTGTTGAAAATAGTCAAAATTATACATTAAATACACTATTTTCAATCTAAATTAAAATAAAGGAATTAACTGATCAAGCTTCCATGGTGGTTTTTGCATTTTCTGACAAATGGAACGATCCTAAAACCAATAAACAGGCTTGTTAATAAGCGAGGTACATCTGGGACAAAAAACTTTCACCTATTACCATGGTGACATCATTCCAAAGGATAATCCGTTGAACTTTTGAAACTTTGTCAGGAAAGAAAATCCATCTCTAAACAGAAATGGTGGTCTAACTCATGGGTATTGATTAAGGCTTGTTCATGTTTTATTGAGGCTATTTTTCTCATTTAATTGTTTTTCCTTTCTTTTTATAAGGTTACTGTTTTTGTGCTTTGTCCCAGATCTAAAAAACATAACCAAGTAGAGATTCATTTAAAATGTCTATTCGATAAACAGAAAAATTACATAAAACGTAACATTTTTATTTTTTTCAGTTTAAGTCGAGATAACAATCTACTATCTACTTTACCAGCTTTATCTGCTGATTTCTCACTGTATTTAGCCTTTGACAGCAGAATAATAACCGTGCTATCTCATTAACCATTGAGTAAAGAAAAGCACTAATTACCAGGACTCCATCCAATTAGCTTTCGGAATCATTTGGGCAGCCAAGCATTACTGTTATAATTCATTGACTTAGTGTGAGTGCATTTTATTGTGAAGCTCATGTCTATTATTCTGAATGTAGCTTTTATCTGCAAAGAAAATACAAATCGCTAATATATTGTCCAGGTAGAAGAACAGGTCTATTTAGATAAGGCGCTTCACTGGACTTTAATTAGCCTGGAATTACTTGCTGTGACATCCATCCAAATCCAATACTGCAGTTTCTGACAGGAAAAAAAGGGGAAAGAACATTTTGGATGTTATTATTTTACATGTCTGCTCTTGTCTGATAAGCGACATCCTTTACCTTTGTTTCTTTTAGGTTATTTGGGTGATTTGATGGTCGTGATTGTTCAGGTCTCAATGTAATCGTCAGAATTAAGTCATTTCGATTCAATCTTTACTCCTAAAAATACACCTAAATGTGCAATGCTTTTTCCATGTGCAGATATTGTCTCTGTTACCACGATTCCAAATCGTCACTAACTGCGTGCACTTATTTGAAGCCGCGCTGTGTGTCGTGGCTTCATCGCTGACATAACGTGCACTGCTTTGTTCAGGTGGCGAGAGACCAGATCAGTCACTGCACCATGAAGCTGAGGCAGACCACCGGGATGATGGAGTACTGCCTCGAGGTCCTGAAGGAGAACGACCCCAGCGGCTTCCTACAGGTGACTCCCGCTGCGTTCAGCTGAATTGTAGCGTATCCGTGGGAGTGAATGAAAAGAACACTGTTGCTATGGATGTTATAGACAATTCAAAACCACATGTTTATAGCGGCAAAAAGGGCGTTTGGGAAAAGGAAGCTGAAACCAACACTGGCTCTAATATTTTGTAATACTTGAGGGCAACTATTTTAAGTTACTTGAATAGTGACTTTGAGTTAAATAGTAATGATTTTAAATAGAAATATTAATGATTTCATGATCCAAAACTATACAGACTTTTATTTCGTACCATTTAACACAAAGAATATTCAAATTTCTTCCTTCAAAGTCTGACTTCTGTTCCAAACCACATGTTTTTACAGATATTGGCTGTGAATTTCTCAATTAAAAATCCTAACCATTTCATTGATGATTAGACATGACTGAATCTCTGTCCCTCAATCTTTTAATTAATTGCCCTGCCCTATATTTAAATTAACTTAAAAAGAGGTTTATTGAACTCAATACTGTTGTGTGAAGCCAACATTTACATTTCTTGAGTGTCCATTCTTTTCAATATTCAAGCAAGGCAAGTATAGGCCTGTCTTGGGGAAATCTTCCTGTATACATCTTATCATTATTATTTTTATCTTACCTTTTGACTTCTTATGCTGTGTGCGTGGAGCTAAACCAATGTGTGGCCATTATTTTATTCTTTGTTTGCAGCCTCAAAAGTAAATAGTGAAGAACATTTCTTTTGTGTTTGACATTTGAGCAGAATATTGGAGTGAAGTTTTGTTGTAAATCCCCTGACAAGTTGAGCTAGCAGCAGCTGATCAATAGCATATTAATACTTATAGATCAACGGCAGGTGAGGTCAGGCTCTCGGGTCGAACGTGAAATGCACCTGCTCACGAGGTTTATGCTGAATCAGTCTTCAACAGAGTTTGTCTCGACTTTTGAGCTTGGACATGTCAAAGTGACGTGTTATTCCTATAGCTCGAATTAGGACTGTGAGCTTTTAATCGTTTTGCCTATTAATCTGTCGACAGTGTCAAAGAAATCTTTTATTGGGTCATTCATTAGTTAATGTAGATGGTAAGGATTTATATGGACGGCAGCAGAAAGTGGAAGACATGGAATGAGTTGTGAATTTAATCAAGCAAATATGGAATTTACAAGTATTTTTTGTGTCTTGTCAACGCACTTTTGGTCAAACATACAAACGGTCGGATCATAGAGATAGTTTTGAGTGTTTTTTTGCAAATTCCACGCCCCCTTTAAGTCGTCTAAACGATGCACAGGGCAATAATTTCTCATATTGGACAACTGCAGAACGGTGAATGCATGGAGTACGCTTATATACATTTTTACAGTTAAATACACTATTCACTTGTACTTTTCTGTGTTCCATATTTATGATGGTGTGAATTTGTAATCTTGTGAGCACAGTTTAGGTCAGTTATGGTCAGATCCTGAATCATTTTAAGGGAACATTTCAGTCGACTACAGTCCTCGTTAGAAGACTCATTTCTGTAATCGTCATGCACATTTGACACGATGAATTCGATCCACAAAGCCCGACACATTTCCATATCTGTTACGAGTTTATTGTGTGATGGGAGAATCATTTTTGTTGCATCGTTGACATTTTTCATTTCTTTTAAAGTTAAATAAATTCATTCTGACACTGACACAACAATAAATACTATAAAAAGACTGCAGTTTGCCATTTGCTTGGATTACATTGCATACATGAGCATAGTTGGTACGATAGTTCTTTTCTGTTTGTTTTGAATTGAACATGAAGCAGTTTTATTGAGGTCTAGTGTGTGATGCTTGTGGTAATGAGACACTGGACTTCCTGGAGACAGAGGAGCGAGAGACGTCAAAGACTCTCCTGAGGGACGTGCTGCTGCTCCATCTCATCTGAATATTTCATGAACTATTGATTATGTGCTTCTCTATGACTCATAATACTCACATCCTAAATACAGGCCTGCATATGTTTATTTATGTCTGTTGTCTTTTCAAACGTGTAAAGCAATGTAAAGCAAAAAACTATTGTGTCAGTTGTTTCGACAAATTCTCTTAGTTTTAATCCGAATTAAACTTTTCAGAAATGGTTAAACTTGTATAAGAAAGAGAAACACAAGATACTACAAACTAAAAAGTAACAAAATCTTTCATTGGAGAAACTCTTTTTGTCTTGGTATTTAGTGACAACTGAAACAATGACACATGAGAAACAAATAACATTTTTGTCATGTTTCAAATGGAATAAAACACATAATAAATCTGTATAAAAAGTGAAGTTAATCTAAAATTGCTAAAAGGTAATGCTGAAGTACTGATTCACGTGCTGTTCTGTCCGCAGATTTCCGATGCGTTGATCAAGCGCGTGTCGTCGTCCCAGGACCAGTGGGTCAAAGGGGCCATAGAGCCCAAAGTGGCCCCTGAGTTTGACCTCAGTCTCAGCACGGACGTTCTGCTCCAGACCATCCTGCAGCTGGACTTCTGCCAGGGCAAAGGTAACACAAGAGCCCATATTTACTATAATATTTAGGGATGATCCGATGTGGATTTGTTGAGCCGGCACTGATTTTCAATATTTGGCTTGCTGCTGTCGCCAATAACCGATATTATAATAATAATCAAGATTTTAAAATTCTTTATTTCTGTTACACTCAAAATCAGAATCAGCGGTTGTCTCGAAGGGCGGCAGTGAAATAAAGATAAAACAATGTTCATAGGAAAAACCACAAAACCCTTTGGGAGAAAGTAGAAACCTCAGAGCGATCCACAGTGAAGGAGAGATCTTACTCCCACGGACGGACAGGCTGAGGCACTTCAGTTTGCAGACAGACTGTGGAGCAGAACCACTCAGGGAGAGAGAGGGAGTTTCATCTACAGTAGAGAGTGTTTCTCCAGGCGGTTGAGGAGCATCTGGATCTACAGGTTAGCATCAGCAGCGTCTGAAACAGTAGCACTTCCCGAGAGAAGTTAAAGAAAGAGAAAAACGTGTGAACAGCTGAAATATGAAATATTGTTGATAGTAAAAGGTGGAGGATAATGCTAAAGCTGCATCCATTTTAGGCAGGATTATTTTGATTTTGGCTATATGTGTATATACACATGTATATCATGCTTAATTGATTCTTATGACAATAAACTGTGTATTCTGCTCTCATTGGAGCTCATTTTCTGCTCTTATTAAGGGTACTAGATCAGATGAAGTGATAATGTGCGATTAAATTCAAATAATCTGGATGCATATTTTAATTTTGATACCATTTCCTTCAAAGCGGCTAATTGAAAGAAAAATATGTAGATTTGACACACTTTATAGCGACAGACGGCTACTGGGCTTGAGATATGAAGATGTAATATAGTATGTTTTATAGGAGCTGCATATACTGTGTGTATGGCTTCAATAATAGAAGTAAGAATGAAAAATGGCTTACCTGCGTATCTCTATGTAATTTCCCTTGAGTCATTGTTCTGTTGGAGCTTTCTCTCATGTCTTTGCTTTGCACTCATGGACAGAACAATGGAGTGAAACCCTTTTTTCCTACAATACTACTCAAATTACCTAACGAATTACTGGTACATACGGTAATTGAGAAGTCCTGTCACAGTTTGTACACAAAGTCATTCAAATTGCTTCACAGAACAGGAAAAGACGCAATAAAATCACAATGCAAAACATAAATTATCATTATAAAACTTACTTTAAAAGAGAAGAAAACCAGATTTTAATCGAAAATAATGACGGAAACAAAGCAAAACGTTAATGCTGCAGAATGTACAGCTTAACAATCTTGAATGTCGATGTGTCGACCTAAAAACAATGCATTAAATTGTAAATAATGATAAACCTTTTCAGGAGCACAGTGTCTATTGTGAACTTGGGTTGTTTTAGTCGACCAGATGCAGGGACTTTTCATACATAATAACTAGTAGATTTAAGGATTACATTATCTAGCCATGCATCACTCAGCATTTTCATCACGGATATAATATAAAATTGTACACGATACAATCTCTCAAGTCCAAAGCTTTCATTTTGAATTCTACTGACATCAATGAATGGTTTTAATAAAAAAATCAGCACATCACAAAGGCTGTTCTAGGATTGTATACGTCTGCAAACATCAGTTTATAGTCCACCGACACAACAATTTTGAATGACGCCCATGACAAAACCTTTTCTCTCTCTACAAATCCATTGCACAATTTATTCCATACATAACTGTCAATCATTTTGCTATTTCTTGGGCTTAACTGGAGTGAAACGGCATAAACGCAGCCTTAGTGTCCTTCCAGATTATGGTTTTCTCTACACGACGACTCCTCGCCGTATTCACAGTGCAATCCCATTACGCTTGAGTGCCGTTGTTAACCCTGTCTTGTGGCCATGCAATCTTGTGCTGAAATGCTCAAACCGTGGCGTTTGCAGATGTGCAGGAGGGCCCAATATTGAAACAGTGGCAGGAAGCAGACAGTGGTGAGACAGAGGGGATGGAGGAGGCAGAGAGTCCTGAAGGTATTGCCAAGACGTTTATTTCACAGTAAAAATCCTGTATATTCACTCCTCCGGTCGACCCCGTCACTCCTGCCCCATCGTCAGTCCTGGTTCAGTCCTGGTTCAGTCCCAGAAACACACCAGATCCCAGTCTTCCTCCTCTGCATGGTCAATGTGTCACAACACTGATGAACGCTCTACATAATATTGTATTTTGTATTTTGTAGCCTTCAGTATTTCTTATGTAAATGACCATGTAGCTTACATTGAAATTGTACCGTTGGAACTGAATGACTAAATTGTTAATGTGAGTGCGAGTGTCAGGTGCAATCCATTAAAGATACGACCCTTCATCAGAATGTTCAAATATTCAGAATGGAGGAAAAATGAAGTAAACCATAAAACATTTTCAATGATTTACACACATCAGATCTGAATGATACAAAAACAAGCAGCACATTTGAATTTTCTGAATGTCTGTCATAATAAGCTCCTAATAAATAAACAAATAATTTCAAATCTAATAGTAAATGTCTTTAAACCGGCTCTGATATAAGAGTGTTTTTAATTTGCCAAAACCTTCTTCATTTTGTGATTTTCTGAGGTTAATCCCAGTTTGTCCATTAAAATCACATCATGTTCCGCTTCACTTTTGCCTTCATTCAGTATAGAATGTATTTATTTATACACTTTTCAAGGGTCTATACCAGGGGTGGGCAAACTACGGCCCGCGGGCCACATGTGGCCCTTTTGTCTTTAAAATCCGGCCCGCCAAACATGCCAAGTAATATTAAAAAATATTTTATTTTTTTCCTTTTTCCCCCTCAGCCATCTGTCTGCACTTGTATCCTTAATAAATATGACATGAAATGAATTAAATAATAGATTCAATAGCCTATATTTGACAGAAAAGTGATATTTTATTTGCTATTTAATTTTGGAGATTTTTTTTTTCACACCAATGATCGCGGGCTGGCCCTCCGCTACTTGCCTGGATTCGAATATGGCCCTCGGAGGAAAATAATTGCCCACCCCTGGTCTATACGGAGCAGTTTATAGAGGGGTCAGTTATCAAAGAATTACTTAGGGCTACAAATATAGGGCCTGTATCTCACAATGTCTCCTTTGTAATGGTCTGTAAGCACTGTTGACTGTTTGTGTCCTTTCACTGAAATGCTGAATATTTTCAATATTCTGTGGTAATTGTTCTTCTTTGGTTGCATTTAATGAATGTCTTGTATCAAAAATATTAAAATTGTCTTCCTATCCTAAAGATTTAGCTGAAATTTCCTTGAAAATATTATGCTATAATGCTGCCAAAACATCACCAATCAATTTCCCTTTTTTTAAGGCATCAATTTGGTGCAACTTCAAGATGGTGGCCTTAAGCAGCTAAAAATATGTGTATAATCCCTTGTGCTTTAAGATAATACTTGTGTCTCTTAAAATGGATGTAGGAAAGCAGCATCCCACTGCACTGTAAGTCAAATCCTAAACGACACTAAATACATTTTGGGGGAGGTCATGGAAGATTAACAAAACAGTCATAGTAGAAAAAATATCTTTTACGTATTAGAGTTTACTCCCAACTGAGTTCTTTATAGTGATTTTAATGAGCTGACTAACACTCTTCCCTGTCAGTGAACCTAAAGCTCATTCACCTTTAGGGCTTTTCTTATCTCCCCATAGACCTACATTAAAGCACATCGCTGTTGTCAAGAGACCTCTGTAGATCCTTCCTTTGGTGCATCATTTATACAATCCTCCTCTCCTAACCCCTCTCTCCTTGATCACACTTAAATCGATTCTGCCTCGTCCACAGTGGAGACCGGGCCCTCGGTACCATCGGCCCCTCTGCTGCAGCTGGAGAAATGTTGCACAAGGAACAACAGCGCAACTCTGGCCTGGAGGGTCTCTGCGCCCACCGGGAATCCCATCGAGGGTTACATCCTGGAGCTGGATGATGGAAGCGGAGGGCAATACAGGGTCAGTATGAAGTGTTATTATGTTATATATTCAACATTTGTTATCGTTTTACTGTTTTGTCATGAGCTACCCAACTGTTTTATGTTGTCCAAGCGTTAAACTAGTAATTAGTAATCGAGACAATGTGGTTTAACTTGATTCATGGGACCGTGGAAGACCTAATTAGATTTTTGGTGTGGTCCTCTTCTAGTCCTAGTTTAGGTTTGGTCTAGTCCAGGTTTATTTTCAGGTTAAGTCCCAGTTTAGTTCCAATTTTGATGCGAAGCCTGAACCCACTCCATAATCTGGGCGGTTAATGTGCATTTCTTTAGGAGTTTAAATGTTTGTCACCAACGTGCATTTATGTTTTTAAATATTGTTGACCAGGATACTCTAATTCTCTTTTTGTATGTTCTCTTTATGTTTACATTACATGCTATGCTTCATGTCCTTGTGCCTCGTGTTGTCAGGAGGTGTATGTGGGGAAGGAGACGGTGTGCACAGTAGACGGACTGCACTTTAACAGCTCTTATAACGCCAGAGTAAAAGCCTACAACGCCATCGGAGTCGGGCCGTACAGCAAGACTGTGGTGCTCAAGACCTCAGATGGCAAGTACATATTATATAAGAACATATTTACTTTCAAATATAGATCTATATAAGTACAACATACATCATTTGTGTGAATATGCTCTTGAACAATTTAATCTTCAATAGAATAATAAATCAAAAAGTTAATTAATTTAGTAGTATTCATCTTGACTTGTCTTGATTATATTTTGTACTTTGTAGTTTTATACAAGCCTCCCCAGAACTGTCAGAATTGTATTGATGATTTTACTGAGATGCTTTGAGTGGTATGCATTGATTTGGATGTTTTAGTTACAAGTGATATGAAAGTTCTCATGGATAATGTCTCTGACAGAAATACTAAAGGGCTTACTCAGCATGTGAGTGGCCCCGCCCACAGCAGAGAGCACACTCTGGATCTTCTAATTCCTAAGGGGGTTAATATTTCAAATGTCAATATGGTGTTTTGATGTTGCTCTCTGATAATTTCTGTGTCTTCTTTGACCTGTTTGAAATGACAGCAAAGTGCAGTATTTATGGAAATGTCATGTGCATGTGCTGGACACCATTGCTTCTATAAAGGTTGAAATTGTTCAAAATAAGCAGAAGGTGCCAAGGAGGAATAATGACTTGGTCTGGGCACAGAAAAGGAAGTGCCACCGGCCTGAGCAAAAACAGCGTTTAACAGACTCCCAGGTTCATTATCTATACAGGAAAACTGTTTAACAACAGAACCTTATCTAGAAAAATAGAGAGGTATTTCTCTGAAATAATTAGGATTGCCATTATAACTTGTGCATCCTATTTGCAACAGTAAACAGATTGACAAACCTCCAGCCCAGCTGCCGTTGGAGCTAGTTCTATTCAATTCTATTCAACCTCGACATGCTGCCATTAGGTCAGTTGATGTTTAACAATGGTGTATCATATCACAATTACACAGTCAACACTCAGATCTGTGTTTCACTGAAAGCAGGTGATCAGGTGGTCACTGTGTCTAACAGACCAGTGTGTTGCTGCAAAACCCAGCTAAACTCAGACAAAACCGAAGTTATAATTTTTGTCCCACAGATTTGAATTTCAACAGCCACATGACATCAAAACATCATCAGCTGCATTTGACCATTTAAAAAACATTGCCAGAATCAAAAATATAGTGTCTAACCCAGACTTGGAGAGACTCATCCATGTGTTTGTCTCCAGTAGATTAGACTGTAACGGCCTGCTCACTGGTCTCTCCAAAGCAGCTGTAAGAATATAACTTGTCATTATAAAAAATGCATTTTGTTTTTCCTTGTGTTGTATTTGACTAATATTTAAATGTCTTTGATCTGGTTTTTACATGTTTTTTGGCTGCAAAGCACTTTGAGTTACGGTTTGTATGAATGTTGCTCTACAAATCTTGATTGACATTGATATTTTGATATTAATATTTTGACTTTATCAAAAAATATGTCCCAATAGATAAGTGTGTTTTGTTCTATTTCAAGTGCAATCGCAATTTTCCATTTGATTTCATTTGATACTACTTCATTATTTAATGCTGGTTCCATCCACTTTAAGACAGTCAAATTAAACTCAAAGATAAATTCTAGTTATTTTACACTTTTTTCCTTCGTGGTAGAGCAGCTCACCACATCCACTGCTTGGACTACACTGAATAAAACTGAACTGGCTGTTTTTTATACTCACTATTTTGGCATCTTTTGCAGTAAACATGGTCCTAATGTCAGGTTTTAGAAACTGAAGACTGGAGGATGGATGGGACAGGATGGGAAAACATATATAATCTTTAATAGGAATGATATAAAATGGAGTGAAATGGGAGTTACAGAATCAGCCCTATTCAGACGAGACGAGGAGTCTAATTACTCAGAACAATGAACATTACAGTCTGTTGTGTGGCAGAGAACTCTCCATCACTTTGCTCAGAATTTTCAACACGGACTCCAGAAGCTTTGAAAGCAATAAAAATGACAACAAAGAACAAATTGTATCTATAATTGTGTGTTTCTGCTTGTGCACCATTTGTCAGCAGTGCCACGGCAAAACATTATCCTCATATTGTAAATGCTATATTTTTAATAAACATGTAAGAAAACGGAATACAGATGAAATTAAACAGACGAGCCTCTAGGCAAATGCCCTTTTCTAATGAGTGTGACATGTTCTGCCCTTGTCACAGCCAATAACACTCCAGCTTTAATACAACCATTGAACTAATTATATTTAGCTCATAATACACATTCAATTTACTTTATTTACCACTATCATTTATCACACTTCAGCTAGTTTTTAAACACATTGAATTTCACTGTATAATTGTACAAAATGTGCTGTAAAGAAAGTTGCATTTGAAGTTTTCCCCCCATTTTTTTTCAGTGGCCTGGTTCACCTTTGACCCGACCTCGGCTCACCGCGACATCGTGCTGACCAACGAAAACCAGACGGTGACCTGCAGCAGCTATGACGACCGCGTAGTGTTGGGGACCGCTGCTTTCTCCAAGGTGACGAACCCCCGTACTTTACATTACAGACGTGTGTGTGTCTAACCCTCCCGCTTGTCTCACTGGATGAATGAAATGTGTCGTGTCCTCAGGGCGTACACTACTGGGAGGTGACCATCGATCGCTACGACAACCACCCCGACCCGGCGTTTGGGGTGGCCAGGATCAACACGATGAAAGACATGATGCTAGGGAAAGATGACAAGGCCTGGGCCATGTACGTGGACAACAACCGCTCCTGGTTCATGCACAACAACTCGCACAACAACAGGTACGACTCAAGCGTCACTCGTCGCCATTGACAACGTGGAACTCTACTTTTTTTTTAACTGAGCAATTGCTGTCGGGGAAACAATTCAGAGACGCACAAAAGAACGCTGGCCCGCGTATTTTAAAAAACTTGGCCAAATGTTTTGTGATTAATAATTGGATCTTGGACACACTAAATGTCAAGATTTTGTTTTTTCGGATTTGCCTACATCAAAAAATGCCATGGTTTTCCGAATGATGACAAATTAGGACCGTTACCGTGGAGATTAACATTGCAAAACGAATTATTGTAGCTTTCGAATGGGTAAAAGTCCTCAAAATGGTGCATGAAACAAGAAACAGAAACCCACAAACGCAGTGTTTCAACATGAAAAGGCTAATGCTGTGGCAGATAAAAGGAGCGTTTCGGATTTAATAAATGAGTAATTTTGTGACTGACTGCTGGGTACATCGTAGTAAGAGTATGTGCTGTTTTTGATCCCGCACATCGAACAACAGAGCGCAACGTCCCGGCTGACAAGAGAGTTGGTGAGGGGCTTCTGCGTTCATCTTTGTGTGGATAAGGCCTTTAGATCTCAGCGTAAGATCACACGGAGATGACAGACAAACCCCAGGAGTTTGTACAAAGACAGAACAAACTCAACAGGGAGAAAACTGCAGGCTGCACCGTACTTCAAACACACATAGAGAAACTATTAGATGTCTATGAAACCCAAATGTCTTCCTTTTCTCGATGGCAGCTATGCAAAATGTACAAGTTTCAGTTCAACTTGTCGTTCAAAATTGGAGATTTGAGTATTTTGCACCTGTCATTCACAACAAGAGGGTCATTTTTATTCTCATTACATGTATTTCTAAGATTAAGAGAAAGTACAGCTATAATTGAAGAAGATTGCAATTGTTTATCTGGACTTTTGCTATAAAGTAAAGTTTATATTTATGTTTTTATTGCTCTACAGCTCTTAGAAACTCTCTCCTCTCCTCGATGTCTTAACTAAACTCTCTCTCTGTTGACCTGCTATTTAAGTGTGTTTCTGTGCATTTTCAGGGCGGAGGGGGGCATCACCAAAGGGTCTACAGTCGGGGTGCTGCTGGATCTGGTCAAACACACGCTGACCTTCTACATCAACAAAGAACAGCACGGACCGACCGCCTTCGAGAATCTGGTGGGGGTTTTTGTGCCCGCGGTCAGCCTCAACAGAAACGTGCAGGTCAGTGAGAAGTCGAAACGCTCCATCAGCATTTCCAAAGACACTGGCGCGTTCCAGCTCAACTGCGTGATTAGTTTGACGTCGCAATCAAGCCATATTTACACATCGATTCTGTCCTCTTTCTATCCTCTTTCTGTCCTCTATCTGTCCTCTTTCTGTCCTCTTTCTGTCCTCTTTCTGTCTTCTTTCTATCCTCTTTCTGTCCTCTATCTGTTCTTTCTGTCCTCTTTCTGTCCTCTTTCTGTCCTCTTTCTATCCTCTTTCTATCCTCTTTCTGTCCTCTTTCTGTCCTCTTTCTATCCTCTTTCTATCCTCTTTCTGTCCTCTTTCTATCCTCTTTCTGTCCTCTATCTGTTCTTTCTGTCCTCTTTCTGTCCTCTTTCTGTCCTCTGTCTATCCTCTTTCTATCCTCTTTCTGTCCTCTTTCTGTCCTCTTTCTGTCCTCTTTCTGTCCTCTTTCTGTCCTCTTTCTGTCCTCTTTCTATCCTCTTTCTATCCTCTTTCTGTCCTCTTTCTGCCCTCTTTCTATCCTCTTTCTGTTCTCTTTCTGTTCTCTTTCTGTCTTCTTTCTGTTCTCTTTCTGCCCTCTTTCTATCCTCTTTCTGTCCTCTTTCTGTCCTCTTTCTGTCTTCTTTCTATCCTCTTTCTGTCCTCTATCTGTTCTTTCTGTCCTCTTTCTGTCCTCTTTCTGTCCTCTATCTGTTCTTTCTGTCCTCTTTCTGTCCTCTATCTGTTCTTTCTGCCCTCTTTCTATCCTCTTTCTGTCCTCTTTCTGTCCTCTTTCTGTCTTCTTTCTATCCTCTTTCTGTCCTCTATCTGTTCTTTCTGTCCTCTTTCTATCCTCTTTCTGTCCTCTATCTGTTCTTTCTGTCCTCTTTCTGTCCTCTTTCTGTCCTCTTTCTGTCCGCTTTCTATTCTCTTTCAATCCTCTTTCTGTCCTCTATCTGTCCTCTTTCTATCCTCTTTCTGTCTTCTTTCTGTCCTCTTTCTGTCTTCTTTCTGTCCTCTTTCTATCCTCTTTCTGTCCTCTTTCTGTCCTCTTTCTGTCCTCTTTCTGTCCTCTTTCTGTCCTCTATCTGTCCTCTTTCTGTCTGAGAGATGAGCTCATTCAGTATTCACTGTGTTTGTCCTCTCCAGGTGACCTTACTGACGGGGCTCGCGCTGCCAAAGAATTTCAAACAGTAAAATCACCTTTGGAATACAAACTAGAGAGACGTCCCGTGTCACTACATGGAGCCGTCCCGTCCTGGGATTCACCCGTTTCTCGCATTACCCAGACAAGTCAAGGTGCCCTCTTTCTTCTACTGCGCTTACTCGACATCACCGCAGAGACCACCGGACTAACTGCTGAACATACACAATGAGTCATAAAGGAATAACACCATTGCCATTAACAAAAAGTGTGCTTGAAGTTGGGTTGTATTTAAACGTTTCAGATTATCACCGATTGACAGTACAGGAAGGTAGAATGGGAGAGCTAAAAAAAAGTGATCAAAGTCCTTGTGTAATCAAGTCCAAGTTAACAATCTCCCAATGATACAGACAAACTAACCCTAGTTCAGGGATAAATGCTCTACGTTTACAGAATATCTCACAGTACTGCATCAAAATGTACATATTTTTCTCTGTAATTAGTGAGTATTGTTTGTCTTATCTTTGAAAGTTATGGTAGAAAGCAGAGCAAAAGCTGTGATTTCTTGAGGACGTCTTTAAATTGTAATTAGGAAACTGCAATTTACAGCATTTCTACACCCCAACTTCAAATTGTAATGGCAAATCTGTCTGTAGCACGTCAAACAATCAAGAGTGCAAAGATGCCAAGTAGGAGCTCCTAAACGGGGGGCTACACAGAGGAAACCGCGAGGAATGCCTTTAGCCTTTAAAAATGTATCATCGTGAAGGTGCTCGGAGAGAACAGTAATCTAACATTGTTGTTCCCTTTGAGCGCTTGTTTACAACCGAGAAGGCAAAAACCAATAGACCATCCTTTGTAGAAGTTGTAGCAGCACTGCAAGTCGACTCACTCATCAAATATTTAACGCCAAACTCCAGCACCACAGCTTTGTTTGTTCCCATTTTCCAGTGTGTATTTGATCATAAGTGACAGCCAAGTCTTTAAGGCTTAAAATGTTTACATGAATATTGCACACAGCATGCAAAGTGTAAACTGTGTTAATCGTCTGCAAAATTAAGACCTTAATTATGCCTGAAATGTGCGTGTGAAAAACTGTGGGGAATGCTCTATTTTGGTCACACGAAGCTGATGCTCTTAAACCAGGACACAGAGGTCTTGAGGCTAGTTTTGTGTCAACAATAGAAACAAAATGATGATCTCACATTTACGACTTGAGAAAGAAAATTTATGCTGCACTGTTCTGTCCATGAGAGAAAATGAGCCAAAAACATCCTTAAAAGAAAGAAAAATGTAAAGAAAATGTCCTACGCCATTTACCAAAACCTACTCTACTTGTTCCAAACACATTCCATAGCTATTCATTAGGATGACACAACTTGAATAGAAACAAAATAAATGAATGAAAGGTTGATGCTGCCAGTCTGTCTCACAGTGACTATTTAATGCCCTCATCTGTGAGTCTCTCTGAAGATGCCTGGCACCTTTTTATCTGCTGTACTGAACAAGATCACTTCAGGTAAAGCTACGGTGGCCTGAAAAAGACCTAAGCTGCAACATCTACCAAACCACTGTGACTAAAACCATGTTCTTATGTACATAACTCTATATGAGCGAAATGTGTCTGAAAACTGCAAACCATTGTAAATACTCATCACTGGATTCATTTGGTTTTGAGCATGGATTCAGTGGCAAACCTGTTTACAAAATAATACAAACTGAATTGTAAATAATATACTGTAATTTTGTTGTGGCCGCGCGCCCCCTATGGGTTAAAGATGAAACTACAGAATCCACAATATCATTCCTCTTTATACAGTATCTGATATAAGTCGGTGTAATCCCTCATTCGTCCCTGAAGCTTTTTCTACTATCTGATATAAGAAATATCTCCATGAGTTTGTTTTTTTCAGGGGAAGAATGGATAGAGACTTAAAGCTGATCATAACCATTTTCAGATTTTAAATATGTGAATATCAAAGAAGCAGATCTTAGTTATTGTGAGTTAAAAAGCTGATACTGTATGTTGCCTGTGCTGGTTTTAAAAAAGGTACTACAGTCACAACTGAACCTGTGTTGCCAGTGTCTTATCCTGCAGATAAAGAACGCGTATAGGTTTTTTTCCTTCTCAGTTTATGGACAGGCCATGTCTCATGTTCAGCTCCTCCTCCTCCAGAATTGGATCACTGTGCTGCAGAGGCTGCACTAGCACTGATTCATGAGCAGGTGCTGGACGCAGAGGTTTAAAGCCACTGGATTTCAGCATTGGAGCTGGCAACCCAAATAAAACTCATCAGCCTCAATATCCAATGACAACATCAACAACTTGGCCATCGTGTCAAATGTTTTTGTAATTATCTGTAAAAGCAAGATTTCCTTTGTGTTTACCTGGTATCTGGGAACACAAATCAAAATCCTACATAACCTCCTTTTATAGCTTATTCATTATGATTTATATAAATATTATTTATCAAATTTATATTTAGTATTATTCATATATTTATGTAGCACTTCATAGAATTATATACAGCATGTATTATCCCTTTTATTATATTTCAGCATTTAGTAAAGGTTTTATCAAAAATATTAAACAGATCCTGGCATTACACATAAAATGGGATTTGTATTTATTTGTGCAAAGTCATTACCAAGAATGTTGTATCTGACTATAGTTTATATGAACTATAAAACATGGACCTAGCAAAAATTAGGAACACAAAATAGTGTGAATTTTGGAGCTAATTTCTAAAACCATACAGATCAGGCAAATTATTATGACATAAACAGGCAGACACATTTAATTTCCCATCATTGTAAATGTGCATGCTCAAAGACTTAAGTAGAGTCATTAAATGTGTTTTTCCTTCTCCATGTATGTAGCCTTAAAGTGAAATAAAAAACCCAGCCCTTCCCCGACTATCTGACCTCTAGGGAGACTTTTACCAGTCCCTGGGTCGATATATCCCACTAAAGGGCTATTTCTCTCCTCACTGTACTTTCCCTGACGACTCCACATCAGCTGAGTTCAGCCCGGGTCAGAATAAGATATTAGATCACAGGCCACAGTAATTGTAGTGAGACTTAACCGCAGGCGGGAGATACAGATGTCACTAATGTCAATCATCTTTCCTACACAAGTCATTTTTGATTGATTTTTGAATTTACAAAGTCGTTTTTTTGGGGGGGGGGGACTTTACTTTGAACTTGTTGGAATCTAAACAATCCAAAGAGGTGGGCCATAATATCCTTGAGTTAACACACGTCCCTGATACAGTTTCCCGCTAAAAAAGAATCAGTTATAAATAAGACATAAGATGGCACGTTTTTCAATGTTCCATCCTGAAATCCAATAGAAAGGTATGAACCTAAAGTGTTTTTTTAGGCAGGTACATTTTTCATTTCTTTGACCATCTACCTCTGATTGTGCAGTTATTTGGACGTTTGATTTGACACATTTCTTTCAAATGAATATCTTGACAAAAACCTCTGAAGGTGCACATTTATGACATAATTATATGACCGATTCACAGCAGGAAAGTAACATGGGAATAAAACCAGTCCATCTACTTACCCACCCATGAATGTGAAATACAAAAAATACAATGCTGGGAAAATAGCATAACACTGCTCTATATATTAAAACTGCATAAGAAAACACTATGATTTATTTATGTTGAGAGATTATGTACATATATTTAAGAACAAAAACATGTTTATTTTGCTTTTATATGTAACCTTTGATCTGTTGTGAAAATAACTTGATTACAGCTCGTTGAAGGCTTCTTATTCTTATTTACAGTGTGAGATTTTGAGATTCATCGCTTCACGCTGCCATAACTTATTTTTATTTACTCCGTTGCATCTAAAGATATAACAGTATATATTTTTTGTCTTGTTGAGAAAAAAAAGGGTTTCTTGGTGCTGTAAATACTGTTTTCTCATTGTGCGTGATATTTCTCATTCCTTCTAAATGTAAAAGTTTTGTATGACATGTTTTGTATACAAGAAATGCATTGTAATCGCATCATTTAGAAAACCTTTACACGAGAAAATGCTATTGTCTTTTTTGTTGATTTATAAAAGAAAATAAACTGTGATGAATTCAAACTTGAGTCTACATTTTTACTGAATAATCCATCTGGGTCCAGCTGGATCCTGAATCAGCAGCTCCTCCAGAGTAAAACTGTCATTGCTTGATTCACTGCATGTCACGAACAGCAGCATATCTTGATTTATTCATTTCTTGTGACAGTTTGCAGCGCTGGCATTTCCAAATGCAAACTTGTTACATTAAATCAGTCATTCGAATTCTGACGTGAAGAATGCGACTTGGAAAGATCCCAGAAGACTGTTGGGGAAAAAGAGAAATCATTGAATCACTGACATATCTTTCTGATTTCACTATTTCAATGATGATCCACTGTGCCAGCTCTAAGCTCAGCAACTTCACTTGAAAATGTATCCAATTGCATGTCCCAAAAAAAATGTGGCCACAGATACTTTACTCAGTCCTGTGATCTAAGATAAACTATACACCAGGGCCATTCAACATCATTTTCTTGAGGGCCACAGCCTCTGGCCTGGGAGGTGCACAATACGCCACTGTAACAACATTTTTGGTCGCACAAAATATCCCTTAATTTCAACAAATTAGTTAGTACAATACAATACAACTATCTGCACTGATAGATTTGATTTTTGGGAGAAATAACAGGTAAAATGCAGTAAAAGTATACAGACCTATCGTTTTCTTTTCGTGCCTTTAATTTTCTGGATTTCTTTGGAGCTGAGGATCAACACGCCATTTTTGAAACGCCCCACTTGTCCTGAAGGTCCTGAACCTGACCCAGATGTAGGCTGCTTCTTTTTATCCCTGTTGACACACACAAAAAAAAAAAAACAACAGTCAGGTGACGAATTGCTTTTTATATTGCATGTATGTATAATGTAATAATAGAGTGAAGTTTAAGTATATAACCAAGGTTACTCACTTGGAATTCTTATTCTGCTTTTTCTTTTTCTTTAGGTCCTTAAACACAGAGGAACAGACAGACAGAATATATTAAAGAGTAATAAGAAATGCAGATTTTAAAAAGTCCTGGATGTCTCACCGGATCGACCTCCTCCTTTTCCTTTAGCTTCTTGTCTTTGACTTGTTGCTGTAGTACTTTGTAATTGACATACTGCTTTTTTGGTGGCTGCACACAAAAAAAAAAGGAAATACAGATTTGACATCACACAAACTTATTTTTAAACCACTGGATACAATGTTGACATAACATACATGAAATACTTTTAAAACTTACACGAGCTCCGAGCATAACGGCTCTGTCCTGCTCAAACACTCGCTGCTGTTCTTTCTTGTAGCCTGTGATGCCAAAGCGATGAACTTCTAATCGCGCCTGAACAGCATTTAAAATGTCAGTTTTTTGGGTGAAATTTAAAGTTAAGAAGTGGGAGATAAATCATAAAATGTTAAAAAAAAATTTAAAACAAGGTTGATAATGTGATATTTCTGCTCATTTGTGGTTAATTCTATGGTCCATCAAATCATATTGTCTACTAGACTTGAATCTCAACACATTTTAGCACATTCCTGATATATTGTTAACAAGATAATTCAAACAAACATTGACATCCGTTCACCCCAAAGTACCGTAAACATTTTTCTCCTTACCGTTTCCAAATTGAGAACTTCAGAGGTGTCACTATTTGTGTCTTTTATTTGAGGAAGCTGGTGATGAAAGATCATAAACATCAAAATAGACTAGACTGATTTGATGCAATAATTGTACATATTTTTAATAATTACTTTTAATTTCTCAGGAGCTGCGGTGTCTTTGGCTTTTATTTTCTTTCTGGGGTCCTGGAACGTCACTACCTCCACCTGGTGGTCTTTACCAGAAACATCTAAAAGATAATAGAGATATTAAATTAGTTACAACTGCATTTGTAAAGAGCTGAATTAGAATTTAGAAGATTCCATTGATCTCCACCTGTTTGTTCAGACTGATGCTGTTGTTGTGTGGGTTTGATAGTAACAGCATCGTCCTCCGAACATCTTTTACGCTTTTTCTTCTTTTTTGTTCCTAGAGATAAAATACAACACGCCAGGATTCCATTTAAATCTTTTTTGTTTACCGCATATCGTTGTTGATACCCGTTAGCCGAACATGTTAGCAGACAAGCTAATATACTCACCAAAATCGTACAGTTTGTCCAACACTTGCTCAAGAAACAGACAATCCTCGTCCGACTTTCCGTTCACCTTTGTATCCATATCTCACGCGATGCGCAATGTGTTTAGAAGAGCAAAAAATGTAGTAAATATAATAGGTTGAGATGCAATGAATGACTACAAACCAACACATGCGGCACGATCACGGGGTGCGCGGCGGTTGAAGTTACATCCTTCGGAGCCACCGTAGATTCTGTAAAAACACGGAAGTAGTTCTGCCACACAAGTGAAGGGTTGTTCCACCCAAAGTGCAGCTGTCACATATGAAATTTGAATAGATGTCCTTGTGTATTTTTGAAGCTTGAAGAACTATGGAAAACACATCGTCTTATTTGGTATGTATGTTGTTAATCTGAGGCTAACATAGCTTAGCCTTGACTTTTGACATTTCATGCTGTATGAAACAATTTCTTACACCTCCAAGTAACACCACAGTAGGCTCCTTTCTTCTTTTATGATTCCGTGTTTTGCTTAAAGAGATGTATTATGGTTTTCCCCTGAATGCCATTTCCTGCTCAACTTATCCATGTATAAATCTGATAAGAACACACTGGCAGTGGCTTGCATTCTTTGAGGCTGACTTGAAGACATTGCCAAGGCCTTTATTTGACATAACCAAGACATAGATATTTTAAATGCAAAATTCTAGCTCTCTAGCAAACTGGTACATGGTGTGATTGTGTCCTTGTGAAGACACTTCAATCATTTCACGAGTAATGCCCAGAGAGGTCTGGTGAGCTCAAACCCAGATGTAGTATTTTATTTCACTTGTGTGGAATATAAAGCACAGTACAAGGTGCACATCTGATCGCATATCAGACTTTCAGTGCAGTTTCTTCTTTGTTCTAGCACACAGACCCAATGCTGAAGAAGAGGGATGAGTTTGAGGACCTTCTGGAGGAGAGGAGGAACTCCAGTGACCTTCGATATGCATTCAAATGTTACACTCCTCTCCTCTATAAAAACCTCACCCCATGCGATGCCAGCTCACTGAAAGCCTTTGTCCTGGACTCCGATCAAATTCATTATGTTATCACTCAGGTATCTTAACCTTTTGATTTTCATTTTTATAAAAAAAAAAAAAACACTTTCTCTGATTATTTGTAATTGTTGCATGGTCACTTACACTTGCATGCGTCCAAGAAACATTTCTCCAAAGGTATAATAATAATAATAGAGAATAATAATCCATAAATAAACTATAATGTACATTTTGTAAATAAGGTTTCTAAGGAGACTAGTAGAACCACAGAGGACCTTCAAGAGGAAGCTTCAGGCATCATGGATGAGATGGCTCATCGTTTGCAGCTCAGTACCGTCCGCTTCTTTGCGTTTGCTTTGACTAAAGTCTTCAAAACCCTGTTCAAGAGCATCTGTGTGAATGAAGATGGCATCCAGAGAGTGAGTAGATATGACTAAAGCCAAAACGGATTCTTGTACTGAACATCATTAAATCTTTGACTATTGACTGGGGTTTCAGCTGCAGCAGGCCATTCAGGAACATCCCGTTGTTCTCCTGCCCAGTCACAGAAGTTACATGGACTTCCTGCTCATGTCTTACATCCTCTACACTTATGACCTTGCTCTACCTGTCATTGCTGCAGGAATGGGTATGTAGAGAGAGCAAGAACCGGTGTGAATAACTGTAATGTTGTAATTCAAAGTTAAAAGGTAATGCGTCCAATCCTGTCCATGTTGACCAACTGCTATGTTTCCTTCAGATTTCATGGGGATGAAGGTGATTGGGGAGATGTTACGGATGTCTGGAGCGTTCTTCATCAGAAGGTCCTTCGGTGGTGATAAACTTTACTGGGCTGTATTCTCAGAGTATGTGAAGACCATAATCAAGGTGAGCAGTCAAAGCATCAAAACTGTGACTTCAAATTGTGTGTTGACATATTTATTACTTTACATTTATAATACTCCAGAATGGCCTTGCACCTGTAGAATTTTTCTTAGAGGGGACCAGAAGTCGAACAAGCAAATCTTTGACGCCTAAATTAGGTATGGTTCAAATGTTGGTGACGATTTGATAATTATTTTTTTATACATTTATCTAAGTTTCTTCTGTCTTTCAGGTTTATTAAATATTGCCATAGACCCCTTCCTTAAAGGCGAGGTTTTTGATATTAGTTTGGTTCCTGTTAGCATCAGTTACGAGCGAATACTTGAGGAATCGCTTTATGCAAGAGAAATGCTGGGGGTCCCCAAACCCAAAGAATCCACCTCAGTAAGTCCAACAATATCTTTTTTTTAATCATATTTCATATATCCAAGTTGATGGTTGAATTAGATAATGCTATACTTGTTTCAGGGTTTGTTTAAAGCTAGAAAAGTCCTCAGTGAAGACTATGGCAGCATTCATGTTTACTTTGGCCAGCCTGTGTCAGTCAGACGTTTGGCAGAGGGCAGAGTGAACCGCTGTCAGTTCAGCCTCACACCAAGGTATAGTATTGTAATCTAACATTCGACATCATCATCTCAATTTATGCCTTCTAAAACACAATGTAACATACTAAAACTAAGAGGCTCAGCAGGTTTTTGAAATGATAAATAGTTCCTACTCTATTTTAAATGCAGGTACATCCCGAAGCGCCCCAGTGAGGATGTGCAGACCTTTGTGAATGACACCGCTTATAGATTGGTCCGGGCTCAGGAGGAGAACATGGTCCTAAAGCCATGGGTGCTGTTGGCCACCATCCTCCTCAATGTTGAGGACCCGGAGAGTGGCATCTCGCTGGAGGAACTCACTGAACAGGCCCTCTGGCTCAGAGACCTGTGTCGGCAGTACGGAGGCTTCCTGCATTGGCCCGGTATGATATACTAACTGTTTTATACCCACCCTTGCCATAATGCAGTTTTGGTCCTGTTTGAACTAAAATGCTTTTTCTTCAGACCACATGACTCCATCAGAAGTGATTTCCTCCAGTCTCTCTTTACATCACAGTCTGGTCAGAATCTCAGAAGGAAAAGTCTATCTGGCACTCAGTGAAGGTATGGCTACTTAAGTGTTTTTTATTTATTTGTTTATCACAGATGTAGTTGAATTCAAAAGAAACTAAATTAAATAAAGTGCAGTCTACCGGTATTCTAAAAAAAAGAAAATGAAAAGTTGCAGATTATAATAATGCATCACTTTCTTTTGTTTCTGTGTCAAGAAGAAGCCACTTTGGGTCCTGTTTCCCCTGAGGAGCAGGTGTTGAGTGGAGCTGTGCCATTGCTCTCCTGTGTGTCCTACAGGAACCAGGTCCTTCATGTGTTTGTGCGGCCTGCTCTACTGGCCACTGCACTTCACACAGCTGCTACCAACAACAAACGTAATACCTATGGCTTTGTTTTTTAATTAAATGCTTGTGACGTACTTTAAGTTTTATTGTGAGTTTAGTGTAATTTTCTATTTGTTTCTGTGTTTTTTTTCCAGATGATATTTTCAACACTTTCAGCTTCTTAAGAAACTTGTTTTCTAATGAGTTTGTCCTGTGTCCAAACGCTGCGGTGCAGGTAAGCACATCCTACAACAGTTTCCTGTGACTAATTCTACACTGTTCTAATGTAAACATGTAACATGAAAGGACTTTGAAGAGGCCCGTTTCCTGCTAGTGAAGACTGGGACGCTCCAAGTGAACCAACAGGAGATGGTGGTGACTCACGAAGGTCACAGAACAATAGGTTTTCTCAGCCGCATGTTGCTCCCGTTTATACAGGGATATCAGGTGGGTGTGGCTCCAGTGTCCAGAATCAGAATCAGACTAGAATGTTTTATACTGTCATATGACATATTCCTGTGGGTTCTCCAGTTCTCTCCATGTTTATTGGTGATTCAATTGTACATCTAATTGTTGTTATTTTATTATCATTTCTATTAATATAAGTTTTTTGTTGAATGTGTTTTGAGTAGTTGTTCACCAGGGGGCGCTACCATCACATGATAATCATTACTGTTTTTTGTAGATGGTGTGTGTGTTTCTGTGTGAAGAGGCCGCTGATGCACTTACAGAGAAGGACTTTGTTTTAGCTGTTCGAAAGTTCATAGTCAAACGGCTATTGGCAGGTAACTACAGCCCGCCGTTGTGTTTTTCTATCTCATTCTGATTAACCTAAATAACTGATCACATTATGTGTTTTTAGGCACATTGAGATATCCTGAGGTACTGTCCTCTGATCTCCAGAAGAATGCTTTTGCTGCTTTGCTTAGACTTGGAGCTGTACGGAAAGTAACAAGGTAGAATGTTTATTTCATTATTTGTTCATTTATTTTTTTACATTTAGCATAGAGCATAGAATTATCTTCAGTCATCAATTTTCACATATTGTAAACTTCTGTACTATTGGCCTCCAAGAGTTGTTCACTATATAAAATTATAAAGCCAGTCATGTCATACTATTCAATAAATGTCCTTTTTCCCCCCAGAGTGGACCAGACAAGTCTAAAGATCAACAAAGTGACTGTCGACTCTCTAGCGGACACTCTAGGTAAGAAACCATCATTCATGTCTGACACAGACAGACTCTTTATGGCTCAATCTATAATCTCAAATGTGTCTTTAGGTGGAAGACTGCCCACGCTGAAGGCTGCCGTGTCCCGTCTCTGATGCCCACATCATATTATCCCGACAGTCTGTGGGTTGCACTGGTTTGGGACAGCGGCTGCGTCTAACCTGAACAAGAGTGAACACAAAGATGGCCTTTTCTTCTGTAATTTCTCTATCCATGCGTTTTCTAAAAAGCTTTCAAAAACTGCTCTATTAAACCTTTTCTGTGTGGACATATAAAGCCTTAGAAATTGGAACCTTTTTTTTTAATCTAATCACAGCTCATACAAAATAACTGACCTTTGCTATGATTGGCAGCCAAATCCTCTTTTCCAATTTGCTTTAATACGTGTGATATTCATCTAATAGCACTGTACGCTGTCCTCCGATGATCCTCTTCTTTTGTCTGGCTGGTATCCTTTTGGGGCACTTTAACAATTACTTTTCAATGCTCTGTGGTATAACTGATCATTTCAACCTCCCTTTTCTTTCTTATATTTGTCCAAAAGTACTGTAGGGTATGCCAAACTGAACGAACATGTTTTCATTTTGTCAAACAGAAGATTAAGAGTTTTAAAGTTTTTTTTATTTTGTATCTTGTAAAGAGTTTGTTGAATTGCCAATACACTAATGGACCTGGAATGAGACTCATGTTTGACCAAGTCTGGTGTCAAAGTTTCCAAACTCTAAAGACTGCCATAAGAGAAGCACTACCAAAGGAATACATCTGTGATCTACATTAATATTACGTTATAGTGTTACTGAGTATTTAGAGATAATAATGGATTTATTACGATTGGATCTTGTTACAAATAAAAAAAGATTCAGACTAAAATGTGCAATTTTAGATTAGAGCAAACTTGTATTTATGCCAACACGCCTTTTTATTTTTTTCTGGGAGCAGTAAGCCCTGAATATGTGCCAGCCTCTGTATGCATCTGTGTGGAAAACAGCTTTTATACATTGTATGGGTGTTAACTAACTGCATTGTGTGTTTACTGAATGTAATGGTGTGGCAAAACTTTGTTAATAAAATAGTACATTTAAATACTTTTAAGTTATAGTTTGACTTCTATGTGTAATATTTTAGTTATACTGCCATATGGAATTTGGCAGGTGGAATCCATCACCTGCCAAATTTTGCCTACTTCAGGAATTTTACACTAAATGATCTGCACATCTACATAAATGTGTGAAATATAATACCTGTACTCAAATACACCGTAGGGCTACAGAGAACTTTAACAACAAATCAGAAGCACAATATTTGGAGTTATTCATGCTCACTGGTCTGGTTTTCTCCCACTGATGCACTGAAACCTCCACCAGCTTTGGAGCACACTCCTAGCAGGAGGGGAAAAGGCCCTAGTAAAAAAATATTACATAAACTGCACCTACGACTGACATTATTAAAGGCATAAGGAAAATGGGGGAATTACATCAGGATTAAAAATGGACAAATCTAGCACACCAAATGGGACATTCAATTGACTATTATGTCCCTTAAGTTTCTTTGGATGCCTTCCTTTCTAATTTAGTTTCAGCCCCTGCGTTTTCTCTGGTCTTGTTTGATGTTAATTGTTAATTATATATATATCTATATATCTATAGATAAAAATAATAGATATTAAAATTAGATATGAAAATAAAAATAAACCTCCCCTATACCACGTCTGTCCTGAGGGTGTCACCCTTACCCTGTGGCCTCTGTGGCATAACGTCTCTAGTCCACACACATGCACACACACGCACACATTGGCACACACAGAGCCGCCACAGTAACATTTTTCATCATGTTTTGTGGCTGTGCTGAGTAAGAGACTGCTGCCAGGGCATCCACCCGGCTCCATCTACGCTGGCTTTTCTTTCATACTCACTCAGTCTCTGACAAATTATGGCTTCATCTAAAGTTGCCATAGCAAATTGCTTATATACACACTTCATCTATCCATCCATCTGTAAGCCCCCGCCTCTCTCCCTGGAGGAGTGGTATTATAGGACCACTGCCATATCAGCACTTTAAACCATACATTATGACCTGTTTTTATTATTATACTGCTATTCCTAATCTGTTTCAGTACCTAATCTGTGTTGCAATACTAGAAATTTATCCATTTTTGGACAAATAAAGGTTACCTTATCTCTGTCACACAAGTAGACGGGAAACTGATATTACTTGTGCATTTAAGCGCCCCCCAATCTTTTCAGCTCATGGACTATTAGAATGAGCAAAGCCCAAAGATCTACCTTTTGATTTAGCTTGTAATTTACAATGATACGTACAGACTAAATAGGCTAATAGATGTTTTAGCTTATCATCACCTCACTTGTAGCTTTTCTAGTCTAACTATTTCAGTTGTTGGTGATAACCATGGTAATGCTCAGGAGAGGGGGTTGAGACTTGAGACAAGCATGCCTGATAGCAAGGACATGTGGCATTCATGCGGCACCTTTGGCTGAGATGTGGCATGAAAAGCCAGAAGTGAGCCACACAATACCACATACCCACATGCCTAACAGAGCTTAAAAAATGGAGGGAAAATGTCTTCTGGTTGTCTTATGGAAAAGCACCCTTTGTCCTTGGTGCAGACATTACTACTGAGGGAACAAGATGATGTGACCGAACACGTTTGAGCCATATGTCATTGGATTTGCCTGAGAGAAAACATTGGAGGAATTTGTCTTTTGGAAACCATAAGTCAACCAGATAATTTTCTTACCGGGTATTTGTATTGAGCCAATGGAAGCAAAGGGCTGACTCAGCCCTAACTGATATTTGAATTTCCCCCATTCTTCTTCTGCCACCGGAATGGCACGTGCTCACAGGCACGTTTTTAGAAGACTTTCTAACACTGATATCGTTTCTTGATATGACTGTATGTCCAATGAGTGATTTATGATACATTACATTTATCAGCCGGAATCAATCAGTTAGAAGAGTTAGTTAGAAGACCTAAGCCTATTCTAAAATTTGAACTGTTTTTTTTTAATTGATCGTGACAATTATATATTTTTTTTTTTATAATTTAATGTAACTTTTAACAGTTGTCGGGTTTTTGGGTTTTTCAAATCAACTGACTATATTTGATTGTTATGTTAATTTCTGTTTGTTATGTTTTGTTTCTGTTTTTGTTCTTCCAGTTACAGTCAGGAGCAAGCAAATTGTTTTTGTATTGAATTAAATATGTAGATCATTATTTTATGGTCCAACACTGTCACTGTTCCACTTCAGACTTCAGGTGTAACTCAGGCCTGTCAGTTTGGCAGTCAGTGTTTGTTTTACACTAACTGTTACAGAGCTGCAGCACAAAGGGTCAGACAGGGAAGTAAGTCTAAACCAGGGCAGAGCACATTCACTAGAGATCACCCACACAGACATTCCACCAGAGAGCCAGACCTGAGCAGTTCAGGTACTGGCTGTGTTACGGCTCAGGATTGACTTTTAGGCATTTGGGCTTGATCAAGGTGGGCTTGAGGTTGGCTTACCGTGGACAGAAGTACAAAGTAAACCATCTCACAGATCAGTACTTGCTCTTTAACTCTAACCATCCCCTATAGCACAAGGTGGGGTGATCAGAACATTACAGAGCCCAAGAAGTGCCCACCAACTCAGAGGGCAAGAGGAAGTAGGAGAAACATGTCCAGAATGCTCCCTCAGCATGTGGTTACACCAGCTTGGTCCTCAACAAAGTTAAAAGAGACAAAAACAGGACAAAACGGAAACAGAACCTAGAAGGAATAGTGTCTCTATCATTTATGTGTCTGGACTGCCGGGCAACCCTTTAATACAAAAACGGTATAATCCTAAAGACAAGATGCCTACACAAAAACAAAGAAATGTAGTGTATTCAATCCAAAGCAGTGAAGAAAATTACAAAGAGCGTTACATAGGTGAGAGTAAACAGCCACTTCACCAAAGACTGTATCAACACAGAAGGCATGCAAATGCACTCTTAGGAAGACAGAGATGAAGACTCTAAGCAGGAGAAGAGATGGTTTGAAAGAGGAGTTAAGGAGTCAATTTTGCTGCTAAATGTGAGACAGGCATCTATTCTGAGAATGTTCCAATCTAAGCTGGTTTAGCTATGCATACAACTGTTCTCTTTTATGTCTTCAACTGTTTTGTGATTTCGGTCTTGTCTTTGTGATTTTAATGCCTTGTGTATGAATCGTACTCAAATAAACAAATAAACTTAGCGTGCCACAGGGAGCACAGCATAGGAACAGCAAGGAATAATTTTCCTTTTTAATATCCTCTTGAATAAGAAGAACCTAGAAAAGGACCAGCACAACAGGAGGACAAAGACAGACCAACGTGAGACCAGCACTTACAAAAACAATTGGATCAAGAACCTTTCAGACCTTTTCCTGTCTTAGGCAGAAAAATAGCTACTAGCTAATGGCTACTTCAAACACACCATCCCTACAGAAGAATATATATCACAGCCACAAAAATAGCCATTAGTAAGAACAAAATGACAGAAGGCTGCAGACCTGAGGTTATGTGTCACAGCTACTCTAAAGAATGCCAAGATGCCTCCTTCAAACATTCCCCCTGAAGAGAGGAAGGCACAAGGTTTACAGAAGCTTGAGAAGTAGGAGGTTATAGACTGATATTCCATGCATTTATGGCCTTCCCAAAATTTACAAAGAGAATGTTCCATTTAGACCCATCGTGTGTAGCACCGATTACGTCATATACAATGTCGCCAAGCATTTGACCACAATCTTGGCGCCATTGGTGCTGAACAATGAACATCATGTGAAAAACACACAGAAATTTGTGGACAAAGTGAAACATCTTTAAATGGACTCAGATGTGCTGCCCGGTAGTCGAGTGCTTGTGATGGCGGCACATGTGCCGGGCTCCCACTGCAGCCGGCTGCGGCGTTGTGTGTTTGAGTTCCGGCTTTGACAATTTGCTGCTTGTCCTCCCTTCTCTTATCCCAATTTCTCGCTGAAGCTGTCCAGTCTGATAGAGCCTACAGGCCAAAAAAAAAATGGAAATAAATAAATTGACATTTTTTGTAAGATTCATATTCCCTGTTCATCTGCATTCCGACTTCTGAGGCAGTGACAGCAGTGAGGATGAGACAGTGGGAAGACACCGCCTTACAGGCAAGGACCGACCTGAACACATCATACAAGCCTGTGCCCTGGGTTCTCCCTGAGGATCCTTGACATACAGTGAGGAAAGGAAGTATTTGAACACCCTGTGATTTTGCACTCAAGAAATTATGGAGGTGTCCACCGTAGGTGTATTTCTGCTCTGTCCCCCACCTCCTGCACCGAGTCCAGAGCACAGCGCAGGATGGAGCTGGACTTCTTGATTACCTTCTCCAGTTTCTTCCTCTCCCTCTCTGTGATGCTGCTACAGGAGGGCTGATGCCACCACAGAGTCGTCAGGAGTGGCCCTGTCACTCCAAAAGACCTGAGTCTCCTCAGGAGGTAGAGTCCTGTAAAGTCTGAGTTATGAGTCCAGTCCAGTTTGTGGTTCAGATGAACACCCGGGTACTTGTATGAGTCCACTCTCTCAATGTCTCTTCCCTGGATGTTCACAGGTGAGGGGGCATCAGAGTGGCGACTGCGAAGGTCCACCACCATCTCCTTAGTCTTCCCCACATTTATGAAGAGGTGGTTCCGCTGACACCAGTCCACAAAGTCCTGCTCCAGTCCCCTGTACTCCTCATTGCTGTCGTCCGTGATGAGTCCAATGAAGGCCGATTTATTAGAGAACTTCTGCAGGACACAGCTGTCCGTGTCGTGTCTGAAGTCTGCAGTGTAGAGGGTGAAGAGAAAGGGCACAAGGACAGTGCCCTGGGGCGCCCCCACACTGCAGGTCTGAGTGTCAGACACACAGTCCCGGGCTCTCACAAACTTGCGTCGGTTTGTGAGCTAGTCCAGGATCCACTCTGCCAGGTCATACTCCACACCAGCCGTCTCCAGCTTGTCAGAAGCAGCAGCTGGATGGAGTTGAAGGCATTGGAGAGATCAAAAAACAAAATCCTCACAGCGTTGCCAGGCTTCTCCAGGTGAGAGAGAGAGAGCAGCACATCATGCGCTGCATTGGAAATATGCTTTGGGGACGCTTTCTGCACAGGGGACAGGGTGACTGCACTGTATTAAAGAAAGAATGAATAGGGCCATGTATCCTTCCCTCAGTCATTGCGTTGAAGATGGGTCGTAGTTGGATCTTCCAACATGACAATGACCCGAAGCACACAGCCAGGATAACCAAGGAGCATATCAAGGTTCTGGACTTGCCTGGCCAGTCTCCAGACCTAAATCCAATAGAAATTATTTAAAAATCATACAATGTGATTCCCGGATTTTCTTTTAGATTCTGTCCCTCACAGTGGAAATGCACCGAGTGAAAAAACAATTAACATTTCAGACCCCTCCATAAGTGGGAGAACTTGCAAAATTGCAGGGTGTTCAAATACTCACTTTCCTCACTGTATCGATCAAAGGATAGTTAAGAAACTGCTTTGAGAAGAACAAAAACAGCATGAGCAGGTAGTATTACACTAAAGGCACTACCTGTCTCCTCCTCTCTCCTCCTTCTCTCTCACTCTCCTCTCCTCCATCCTTTGAGCGTGTGCTGCTGTGGGCTCGGCAGCGGAAACAGCAGCGGAAACATCTAAACTCACAGGGAACTGCTGTACCCGTCAGAAATATTTCAGCAGGGAATATTTTTTCCAAAAAACAGGTTACGTTCCTCCTTTTATGGTATTTTTTTTACAGGTTTCCTATAGCTGGATGAAGTTTGAGCAAAATCATGGCTTATAGTCTTACCATTGTCTAAAGACTAAACCTAAGATCCGCAAATAACTGCAAATTGCTTAACCTATGCACCTAATGTTTAGCCATTTTCTAAAATAGTCCTTTATTTGTATTCAAATAATACACAGTTGTTCAGACTTCAGAATATGAAAGGACAAATCCTGTTCATATTCAAGGTGCACTATAACTTTTCTGGTCGGGTTCCTGTCATGGAATGAGACAATACACCGATGCTATTCCGTAACACATCGAGAACACAATTCAACTTAGAATATGAAACGACACAGACATATCTGACATTTGTATGGCAAGCTTGGGAGAAAACGCCGGGACTGATCACGCAGGCTGTGGTACGCAGCCTGGCTGATCCTCCTGCGTCTCACCCCGTTTTTTCCCATGCTGGTTGGTTTTATTAGATATTCTGGAATAGGCGGGTCACATTTCTCATTGGTCAGCTTCACATCAAGGCACTTGTTTTACAGCTGGTATTTTTCCTAGAGATCAAGCCTCGGGTAAACATTACCCAAACTCCTCTGGGCTGTCACCCCCCCTCGGGTAAACATCCTTTGGCCCATTTTTACGACCCCTTCACAAATGCAGTTTGTCACACACCCGTTCTTCTCTTAGACTAATGATGCAGATAAAATATCACTATTATGCAGATAAAATACATCACAGAAATATAATCATATATTCACATTTTATCACAGTTCCACTACTTGCTTATTGCTTTGCTTGAAATGTTCCACTGTGGAATTAAAGGTATCAAACCAGCATTTATTTAATTACAGGGTTTGCCATTAAAAATCTGCATTCTTACTGTGAGTAGGCAATCAGCGCATTTATCCACAGTCACTTACACCAAACTTAATAGAGCTCAGTAGAAATAGAGCTTAGGCTACTGCCCTGTGGTCGAGTGGTTAAGGCGGCTGCAGTTTGAATCCCAACACTGACAGTTCACTGCGTGTCCTTTCTCTCTCATCCTCATTTCACGCGCAGCCATCCGGCTCAAAAAATCCTGAAAAAAAGAAATATAGTTTGGGACCCACTGCCTCGAAGATCGACCGGTAGATTGCAATTGATGGGTTGGTGACCACTGTTTATGTGTGAGATTGGAAGTATAGATTAAATATTGTTTTACATAAAACATAAAGTTGAGCCAATATCCCGTAGGGCTCATCAATTTATGTAACAACATGAATTACTTGCAGCTGTTGGCCCAGAACATCAAATAATGTTTGAACTTTTAATTGGTGCAGTATTTACTGTACATATTTACTTAATAATAAACAAAAGCTACATACATATGGATTCTGATAATTACAAACTATATTTGATAATGTGTTAAAAACAGAAATGCTAATTGTCAGTTTGTGCACTGGTATCTGCAGATAAAGCCAAAGTATCAATATTGGCATCAGAATTGGAATAAAAAAAATTCTACATAAAGTAATTTAGCATTTTTTTCTGGCCAAAATGAATACACCTAAACACACAACTATGTACAATTCTTAAAGTAAACAATCCTCTTCTAACTTAGTCTTTTTGTGTGTAACTTGTCCCCAGCCGCTTTACGTGGGTTGTATTTGCTTTACACAGCAGTTCAGTGTGACATTTGTCTGCCTTGTTACTGCACAACATTGAGTTTATTTGTGTGTTCAAGTGTGACTGAGTGCGCTGCCCCAGGCCTGAACCTGAGCAGCTTTAGAAACACGGATTGATTTGAGCCAAAGACAGAGCTGCTGTATGTTTCATGGGCTATTCAGCTCTTCATAGTGTTTATCACAAACATGCTGCAGGCTCCATTTACACACAGTGGAGACAAGGCCCTGAGACACCATCAACTTAAAGTGTTCTATGTAACTTTACAGGTGGAGGATCTGATACCTCATGGAAATGGTATTGCTTGCTTAGAATGCACCACAGTCTGGCATGGAGACAAGAAGGTGAAGAAGAAAGTTACTAGTCCGATCTGCTGCTCACAGGTTAATTTAATAATCGTCCTGCAGGCACACTTTTCCTTCATCGGGTCTGTATGTATTTAGACATCATCAGGGCGTGTTGCTGTTTGTTGGATTGTTTGTCGGTTAAAGTGTGCAGGTGACCACTGATATTTTTACCTGAAGAGTGCCTGCTGTATGAAGATGAAGGAAGCAGCCAATCAGGTCATAAATATCACTTTAACAGATGAGTGGTTACACCTATCCAAGACAACACACAAATTAAATTCACAATACAATGCTATTACCATAATGCCTAATTATTATAATCCTTCAATTGTACCATATTAAGACTCTCTCCAGTGATCTGTGATAAATATACAATAGGAGCATTTGCATTTCGAGAAGATTTGCATAATGAACGCATGAATCTAATAGACTGCGCTGCACAGACAAAGCAGATGTGACACCCGTGCACAGGAGTGGTCCTGTTCACACGTGCACGCTCCTCCCCACACGTGCACGCTCCTCCCCACAGGATCCAACAAACTGCCGACTCCCGACACGACATAAATAATACTCCTTAGATGGATATTGCCATCAAGTGAGAGTTTGAGGGAGATTTAATCAAATCCAATAGAATCTAATTGAAGTGTCTCTGGCCTGTGGCTTTGGAGTGATGTAAGAGGAAACACTGTATTTTAGGATTTCTTGTTATTATTTCAATAAAAGTCAGACATAACACACTGGGAGATAATTCAGGAGGAACTCTGACACTAATCAAGGCACAGGGACCACACAAGATCATCCGACATAAGACAATATGGGAATGAGTGTGAATGCTATTTCCCCCTTACTCCAATGCAGCTTAAGTTAAATGATATTGCGCTAAAAATATCCTGTGCAGGAAAAGGCAACAAGGTTGATTTTGGTTAATCACTTTATAATTCAAGATTAAAATTGTCATCTTGATGAAAAATTACAGAAAGGAAATTACTTTTGCAAATCAGGGAATTATTAAACTTACTGTGCATTGTAATTAGTTTTGTGTGACCTTTCGCGGTGACTTTGGAGTTTTTTTGTTGTCTTTTCAAATTCTCAAACATGAAAAATTAGCAGCCAAAGTCAATAGCAGTAATTGTTTATATTTGATATTATGGATGTCAAAGCAATTTTCCAATCAGAATATTTTTTTTTCCTTCTTCTTCCCGGTTCCCAGTTAATTTGTTGAGGTTGGCGATATATTACCATACTCTCTATTTCATTATTTACTTTAGATTTATGTGCTGTATGCTATATACAGCGGTGACAGAGTGAGAACGTCCCGCTGTGGAACGAGTTGCTAACAGAGAAATAAGATGAGTTTTTGTGGAATGTGCCGTGATCTGACAGGGCCCGACAATGTTCTGTCGCAATTATGTCCTTTGTAAAGTCTGTCTGCAGGAACAAAGGAGGGGAAGAGGAGACGTGTACTAATTGCAGAGTGGATTTCTGCTAAGAATCCAAGTCACTTAGCTGAAGTGAAGGAGAAGGTTTTTTTTTATTTATTTTTTTTATCCATAATTTAACCTTAGTTTATATTTAATCATATAGGTTATAATTATGACTAATCATTTGTGTGTTTGTAGCACTTTCTTATTCACTGAGAACGCTTAGATTAGATATATATTCCATATATTCCATATATTCCAATGCCTTAATGTGCTCGGAGGTTGGATTTTCTGAGTTCCAAATTAACTCTAAAACACATGCGCCCTGTATAAAGTTTAATATCCAACAGTTAAAATGTAGATTGTACTTTATTGTACTTGTATACTTTTCCCTTTAGCTCTCTTCCCTCCACCCGCTGTCTGTGAACCTTGTGCTGATGTTGCCAACATCCAAAAGGAGCTAATGACAACTAAAGCAGAAATGTACTTTAAGACGTTCACTTACAACACTACAAATGTAATAATACTGTCCGGGTTACTAAACTAAATAACAAAATTGAATACTTCTTCGACCATTGTAAGAGACCAAACATGTTTGGAAAAGTACTACAATAAACTTAGGCAATGTCCAAAGAAAAGAGTTTCTTTCCCTGTTTGAAAACCCTTGGTTTGTGAAACAGACTCTGCAAAAAAGACAATTGAAACAGACATTTCACGACAGGTGAACCCGCCTCCAAAGGAGGATTTCTAAAGTGACGTTCTAGAGGCCTGGCTTTTGCAACACTCTGGATCCATCACGGTTACGGTTGCTATGCAAGAATACATGAGATAGAAAATAATAATTAGTGTACCGCCAATACGACAACAAAACTGTTATTATTTTATTCATATTAAAGCCCCCCCGTGTACGATTTCAGCCAAAAAAGAGACTCAAATAAATACAATTACTTAATTAACAGTGTTTATAGCATTGAAAAACTTGAAAAACTTGCACTCTTGCCTGAAAGAGGCTTGTTTCTTCACAAACATGACTGAAGTTTGCTTTTAACTTTCCATCTTCATGGAGTAATGCATGCCTGCTGTCAGGAATCTTATTTGGTGCTGCTCTCAATGTCCCAATAGAGCTATGGCAACAGTACGCATTTTTCATAATTTTGAAATTCATAAACAACATGTTTTTCATCTGATGGCTCACGATCCTGGACACAATATTTAAAAGCTAATTGATTAAATGCAAAAATACAACATCTTTAGGGGCAGATTGGACAATGTTATATTTTAAGAGTACAAACAGTTTCATGGCATCTGAAACTGAACCACGGCTTGATTATTAGTCCCCTGCTCTGCCACTGAGCTGAACTCGATGATATTTAAGCAACAACCGAATCAGAATGTCACGTAAGAGTGTTGTGCAGTTAATTGCACATATGTTTTGAACCACATCAGACAGACACATGCTGGTTTTTTTACTGAAATCTAAACAGTTTCCATCAGGCCCACTCCCAACACTGCCCTAACACATTAGGACAGTGTTCCTCAAACTGTGGTGCATGTACCACTGGTGGTATGCAAGTTTTTTTTTGTCATTTTGTTTTCCACATTTTTGCTCTTCCTTAAGTAATTCCTTAGGTAAAACTACTGTGGTAATGTGGTATTCCTAATTGGGACCTATTCCCCCCCAATGTAGCCCTGAAATAATCCTGTTATAGAGCTGATTTTGATCTGGTGGTACTCGGGAACCCAATCTTTTCTTTAGTGGTACTTGGAGTTAAAAGTTTGAGAACCGCTGCTCTGGGACAAGCACAAGTGTTTTTATACCTCAAAGTTACGTGAGTTTAGCATAATAGGATCCACGTTTTGAATGATTAAGCACTTTCCTGGTTTGGTATTTCATTTGAGGCATCACCGTACATAAACTGTAATGTGCTGCTCATAGTTTTTCCGACTTGACAACTGAGAGAAAACGTCTCTCTGAGGTCCAAGTTTGAACCTCTGCAATGCAGCATAAGTTATATGGTTCATTATTAGCGGCACAGCTATTAGCTGCAGTCATTTTAGAAGTCATTGTCTGGATGTGACATCTTATTTTTAAATTGAAGATAATGTAATTTAAAATGATTAAAGCTAAATCATATCTGAAGGACTGTTGCAAAAAACATGATCAAATCATTTCATATTGTCAACGTAAAGCTGTTTCAGATATTTACACACAGTGCGAAGAGGAACCAAAACTTTTACTCAAGAGTACTGTTACTCAAAAGTAAAGTATAATTCCTCTAAAAAGTTGCTAAAGTAAATGTAACTTAATAAATGTAACCGAGTACTATTCACCTCTGCGCATGGTCATATTAAACATACACACAAAAGTAACACATATTTAAAATACAATATTATATAATTCACATTTTCGAAAGTGGGATACATGACCAGTGCGTAATTCAAATGTTGATGTTAATTCTAGCACAAACTCATGGGAGGGAGTCGTCTGGGGAGAGGCCGGGTCGGTTGTATGTTGTGTTGTCAGGAGGCCTAATGCAGCTGCACCTCAGTTCCTCTAAGACGTCAGATCACAGGCTGATTGTCCATCCAGGATCTGAAGCCAGGCTCCACCACGGCATGCTGGGAAATTGCATTGGCTGTTAGCTACAAGATCCTGATAAGGGCAGATTTGTTCTAAGAAAGCAATGACAGGGCAAGGTTATCACAGGCTGCAGCGAAACGGAGAAGTGCAGAGGGAGTCTGCTTTATCTGTGAGTCAACATATTCAGAACACACAGCTGTAGTAGTGCGAGTAGCAGTTGGAGTAGTATTAGAAGTAGCAGTAGTAGTCGTAGTGGAATTGTTAGCCCAATATAGCACACATCATTTTATTTATTAACCTTTCTTTAACCAGGTAAGAAACACATTGAGATATAAACCTGGGGCAAAATCATAAAAACATATTCAGCTCATGCCATGGATCTAAGCAACAATGCCTTGTATATTTAAAGGTTATTTTTCCAGACCAGCGTTTGGAAAAAGAGGGCATTTTTACCCTCCCATACCTGGATTACTGTCCTAAAGTAGTCGTTATCGTCCTGCCTCTACTGGTCTGAATTCAGCACATCAAACCAAAAAATCAGCTGAAAAGTGAGACACTTCACAGCAACAGCACAGAGAAGACGACATGCGAGCAGTCAGGACTTTCAGGTATGAAACACAAACTCAGTCTCAATAACATGATTTACAGTTTGTTTTGTCAGATTCTTAATGTGACCAGTGACACAACATCATTTACCAATTTGGCAGTATTTCAAATGAGCTGTACTTAATAATTCATAACGCAACACAATATTCTCCTCTTTCTTTAGTCTTATTTGCCTCTGTTTCTTTAAGACAGTTGCTGCGTCTCTCCAGGTGAAGCTCTGCGTTTGCCTGACAGGGAGGATGCTGCCGTGCACTCGCCTGTCATTTCTCCCCCAAAAGACCAAAACAACCAGTTAAAAAATGTGTGTGAAAAGGAAAATGTCAGGACCGGAGCTTTGAAGGCTTAGGGCTGTCCACATCTTAATCTGTCTGTGGTGAGGACGGGAGAGTGGTGTGACTGATGCCGTCCATCACTCACTCTCAAATGGACATATTATTACCATTCGGTGAGTCAGAAGTCCAGTCAGGTGATGGGTGGAGAAATCAAATCAATAACACAATAGATTAAGGAGCACAATCATCCACGTGTTTTCTACTGCTTATCTGAGACTGGGATTGCAGGGGCAGCAGCACTTTTAGCTTTTAGGGGGGATTCCCAGGGCAGTCCCAGGCAGTCAGGCCCACAGTGTCCTCCTGGTGGGACAGGGACACAATCTGCACAGGCCAAACCCCAGATGTGTGCGCAAATTAAAGTATCGTGAGTAGCTGAAGTCATAGATTTGGTTTCATTTCGGCAAATGAGGGATTTAGTGAGGACCTTTCCCCCAATCAAAAGATATATTTTGATTTGAACTGTGCTTTTGCGATGATAACGGAGGGGGCCATTTCCAAGTCAAATCCTTCAAATCAGGAAGTAATACCATAGGTCACTGAATCACTCTGCAGTGACGGTCTTTGCTGCTCTGCACCTCGCCCGTGACGTCCTTCCGACACCAGCACGACATACATTCTACATGACATATTACAATCATCTTTCTCATGGATATTGTTGGACTATTTTCATATTAAACTCCCAAAAAATCCAAACGATCTTGTTCGATACGTTGCAGTGTTTATTTCTTACAATATCACTTGAGACTACAGTGGATTTGAAAAAAGACAAGTCAACAGTTTCTATGTAAAGGCTGTGTGTGTGTGTGTGTGTGTGTGTGTGTGTGTCTCGTACTGTCTGTGATTTAAAGCCTTTGGGCCCAAATTAAATCAGTCTCAAGGCCTCTGCTCTCAGGGCTGTCACACAGAGAGATAAGGCTGTCCATGCACTCTGTGTCACGAGAGGAGGAGATGGAGGAGCAGAGAGGCGGGGCCAGAACTAACATACATAAAACATACTGAAGGGCGAATGTGGAGCAAGAACTTAAGGGAAAAGCAGAGGAAAACTGGAGGTATTTTGGGGGAAGTTGTAAAATGTCTTCTTGCAGCCAATTAGTCTAATTTTCTGTTTTAATGGTACAAGCTACACATACTGTTCACAAGTAAGAACTTTTTTACTACTTCTACATTAACACTAATATTTAAATATCAAAGTTATTAATGCAATTACACACAATTAAAATCTCTGAAATTCTAAAAGGTATTTACTTTTTAGCCTTTTTTCAAATTCTCTCAACCGTTTTGGTTGTGTTCTGTGTTTGTGTTTTTCCATTCAGTTTTGTTTATGTTTAAAAACTGAAAAATGAATTAACTAATAGTAAATAATAATAAAAAATAAAATATCAAACTTACTCTATTCTGTCTTTAATATTTTTTTCAACTTCATTAACTTTACATTTTTTATGGTGATTTAATATGACCATGGTGAGTAAAGTGTGCTTTATACTTTAAAGTTTGAGTTGATAAAAGTTGAAAAAACCTAATAAATATATATATATATATATATATATATATATATATATATATATATATATATATATATATTGTTCCAATGACTTTCTACATTCGAAACATTCCTAAAAGCAAGATAACCTGACATTTTCTTACAAAATCCTAAATCCTCCACAATAGGCTCCTTATCAGTGCCACTACATCATGGGTCAAATGAGACTAAATACGAAATAGTCCCATGATATGTTAAGATATTTTCATTCACATCCAAAGTGCTGCTTTAAAATGTAATAAAAATCCACTTTTAAAAACATTTATTGGTCAGAAAGGCAAACAATATTCTAGAAAAACACACAAAATCGTAACTCGTATACTTTACTTCAGCTTTTCCAGTGAAAGACCAACTTTAACACACACACACACACACACAAACACACACACACAAACACACACACACACACACACACACACACACACACACACACACACACACACACAGCCCTTTCTCACCTGCCAATATATCACAGCCGCTCGGAGCAAAGATTGATGGTATTAAATTGCTTCTATCCAGGTTTTTTATCAGGATTTACAGGCGTCGCGGTACCCAGAGCTTTCCTGCCGTACTCCCGCCCATAAATCATGCTTCCCCCCCCCACTTTGGCGCGCACACACACATCCACACACGCAGGTGCCACCCTCGACCCACTACACACACAGAGACTTTGGGATATGGCTGTAACAAGATGGATGACCTCCTTGGCGTCTGCTGCCTAAAACGCCGCGTACACACACCGCGTTGGAGGAACACATGTACATTTTGACTCGGTAATGGAAAATGTCAATCTCTGTCAATGGCGGACCCTGCTCCATCCATTGCACTCATTATAGCAAAATGTCACCTCATTTCCCGGGAACACGTTTCGCGATTAATTTCTTGAAAAGGGGGATGACAGTCAGACATGCTAACGTGAAAAGAGAAAGTGTCCAGGCCTTGACCCGTTGGCGCCACGGATGAGGTGGAGGTGTTTGGTGGTGACCCGTCTGCTCTGAGAAGGCATGACCTCTGCACCGGACGTCAGAGTTGTTGTCGTCAGCATGAGGGACACCCAAGAGAGACCCAAGAGAGACCCAAGAGAGACCCAAGGGTGCTCTCGTGTCTTGAACTGGCATTTCCCTAAGCTATCATGGAAAAGGCCATGTACGGTATGAATGAGTTTACAACCAGATGTTCTGTCCCACAAGATACGGAATTGCATTTGCTGCATACATTATTTCAACACTTATTTCAACACATTGCAATTGTATTTCAATATTTCTTGTGCTAAAAGATTTTTGTAATGTAAACTCACCTCGTCGAGGTGTTTTCAGCAATCTTATATTGTATGAGTAATGTCTTACACTGAACCACCGGCGAGCACAGGAACTGTTGGTTTTTAAATGAGTTTATTGCTCAAAAAACAGTAATGAATTAAGTGTGAAGTGGAACATCTCCATAGATATCCTTCACCAGAAAAGTACCGTTATCTAAATATGATCGATAATGAGACTCATAATTACAAGATTGATTGATTGAGTTTAATTCTTTTTTTGTAAATCAGTTTTCCCTGCCTCATGAAATTGACTTTTTTAATTGTATTGTTAATCAATTAAAAACTAAAATACATGCAGCAAACAAAACCTAATAACTTACTTTTGTGTCAAAGATTCTCGCCTTGCAGCTTTTAGTCCATTTTTTATTTTCATCTGTGAAAGCACCATCTTGACAAAGCTCATAATATATGTTTTAGTAAGTCTCCTGAAACAATAATAATAATTATTATTATTGTTATCATTATTATTATCAATAATATATGCTATATGCTATACTGTATGATAATACAGTTTTAAGCCCGAGGATATCATAAAAAAGTGTAACTTGCCCCACTGGCTCATAACTCTCAGCTCCACAGACTGAAAGGGCAACACAGCCCTGCAGCTCTCTGCCGAGGTTAGTAATAAGTTACACTGTGTACAATGTAAATGCCAACAAACTTTAGATATTATAAGAATGGAAGAAGGAAATTAATCATGAGGTTTTCATTCCATTCCTATTGCAGAAAAAGCACCAACATGTTCAAGGATTTCTGTATGAACTTTTCCTATAGAAATGTTGACCATTTAAAAAATGAAATATGGTCTTAATTCTTCAACTTTGAAACCCATTATATCTCCATCTCTTTAGAATGAATAAACAAACATCTGAACATCTTTAATAAATGGCTGAATCTGTGGCTGAAATCAGGGCAAAGCAGGAGGTGGGGGACAGGAGGGTCCTGGCTAGATTCACATCTATGCTGGACCATGAGTGTCACCCCCTGCAGGACACTCTCTCTGCTCTGGAGAGCAGCTTCAGTGAGAGACTGATCCACCCTCGCTGTGTGAGGGAGAGGTTTCACAGGTCTTTCCTTCCTGCTGCTGTCAGACTTTATAACAAACACTGTTAGTCCTGAACATGTGCAATACTGACCTAACCATGTGCAATTCCGTCATATGTGCAATTACTGTTGTGATTCATGTGCAATTACTGTGAAATTCATGTGCAATCTATGTGCTGTCGTGACACATATTCATGTGCAATTACTGTCGGGATCACATGCAATGGTATTTATTTATTTATTTGTCTATGGGAGTTTTTATTTATAGGAGATCTTCTACTGAAAGTGTTTTTCAAACTTCCTATAAGTGATCTGTTCTTCTGTATCTACCTCTGTATCTACCTGCGTTGCACCAATGAAATTTCCCCCTGTGGGACAATAAAGGAATATCTTATCTTATCTTATCTTATTATTAACCAACAATCGTGATTATTCAGGTCACAATATAATCATAAGAACTATAAACTAATGATTAATAATTGTTTTATTTATCTATTTCTTTATTTGTTTGTTTCAAGCTGGATGCCTTAGGAAATAAAGGGACTTACAATCCATACAGGTTCAGTACAAGATACAAAAAAACAAAAAAAACATTTTTGATTGTACCTGCTTCCGAAGAGTGCACACGCTTTTTTGCTCGCTCCGCTTGCTATCGCTGCTTTCCTTATTTATTTTGCTTTTTAATCAGTTTTTGTCTTCCAAACATTTTTGCTTTAGACTTTTTCAAGTAAACCAAGGATTTTAAGAACATTTTTCCAGTTTTAACGACATATCTGACGCCAGCGACATGTCCGGGAGAAGAAGTGAGAAAGACTGTGAACGCTGTCGGAAATATCAACAAGAAATTAATGAGCTGAAAACACGGATATTTGTTTTGGAATCTGAAAAAGTTCTTCACGATACCATTCCTGTGTCAACCGACGGTAAGAAGAGCACACTTTTTACAAGAAAAACTGCTACTTTCAACCTAAACCGCAGTGACTCTGTGTCGTTTCCAAAACTGTCTAAAAACCAGAAAGACCAGGCTGTTTCTTGGAACAAACTTGGAGCAAAGCCTAAACGATACAAAGATAACGTGAAGTCACCTAAAATACAGCTCACCAACAGATTTTTACCACTTTCAGAGATAGAATTAAATGAAAAAAGGAACGATGACGTGGCCAAAATACAGCGAGGAGGAACTGTGCCAAAAGCCAAGGTCACACGGATTGTTTTGATAGGAGACGGGGCGATAAGTCACGTGACGCATGAAAAGATAAACACACATTCTTTTCCAAGCGCCACTGTTTCTGAGATAACGTCACTCCTTCCAAATATTATGGCTAAGCATGGAGGAGCTAAACAGCTGATTGTGCACGTGGGTGCAGTGGACATGCGGCGGGAACAGACTGAAGTTTTGAAAAAAGACTTCTTGAAGTTATTCGACGTGCTTGATAAAATGGAAATCAAAACTTTCATAAGTGGACCTCTTCCAAACATCGACAGGAGGATAAACAAGTTTAGCCGGCTTCTTCAGCTGAACACATGGCTGTCCAAAGAGTGTCCCCCGAGAGGACTACACTATATTGAGAACTTCTATCTATTCTGGAAACGAGAGGACCTGTTTAAGAGAAATGGCCCCCACCTATGCAGAGGTGGGGTGAGGGTGCTGACAGAGAACCTGCTCCACGCTCTGAGGCATTGGACTGGGCCTGGACAGGGTCCTGAGCAGATAGTTAGAGAAGAGAGGAATGAGAGAAGAATTCCTGCTCCATCAGCCAAAGACTGAGCCAATGTTTCAACATCAAAAGCACCACAACCTCAGCCTCCACCAAAGGATTCATCAGCAGCTGCTCCACCACCACCAGCAAAGGATTCAGCTCCAGCTGCTCCACATTCACCTCCACCGCCTCCAGCAAAGGAACAATCTTCAAAGGCCTTGGACCCATCTGTGACAAGCCCAACAACATCCCTGTCATCGCCCCTGCCTTCACACCAGCCCTGGGTTCCCCCTGCAACATCTACTCCCACTAAAGATTCATCATTCTCCTTCTCATCTCCACTCTCACCCATGGGCCTTCCCAGCCATTTTGAAAGTCTGATCAAATCAGGCATTAAGATGGCTCCACTCACGCCCAATATAGCAAGGGCTATGCCGACTACACCAACAAAAGCCCCACCACCCATCCCCCCTCGCCTCTCACCTGGTCCCAAACTCTCCTTGGCTACAAAAGCCCCACCACCCATCCAACCTCGCCTTTTACCTGGTATCTCCCATAGCTAGGATGCACTGGGTCTCAGCGTTGCCGGGACTTATTGTCACATTAAAAATCAAACCAACCCGGGGCCCTATGTAAAAAGAGCCCCCCCTAGTGCTATTTCTGTAGTCACATCATCACACAGATGGAAAAACAAAATGCGAGTCAGGCCCAATCTGAGAAATGTGATTCATATTCCCTGTGAAAAGATAAAGCCCAGTCCCACTGAAACTAGTCTGAAACTTGCTGTGCTAAATGTCAGATCCTTATGTAACAAATCTCTCTTAATTAATAATTTTATTTCTTTTTATAATCTTGATTTTATGTTTTTAACTGAAACATGGCTTGACAAAAACACAGGAAATGTAGTTCTGATAGAATCTGCTCCACCCAACTTTAAGTTTGAATCTGAAACACGAGAAAACAAAAAAGGGGGTGGAGTCTGTGCTGTCTTTAGAGATGAAATAATTACCCGCAGGTTGTCTTTTGGGGTGTTTTCATCATTTGAGTATGTATCCTTTAAAATGGAGCTAAAACGGTCTCCATCCATTCTCTTCATTGTTTTATACAAGCCTCCCCAGCACTGCCAAAGTTTTATTGATGATTTTACTGAGATGCTTTCAGTCATATGCACAGACTTTGATGGTTTGGTCATTACAGGTGATTTCAACGTGCATGTTGATAATATTTGTGACAGAAACGCTAAAGAGCTTGATGCTGTCCTTGAAACCTTCAGTCTTACTCAGCATGTGAGAGGCCCCACCCACAGCAAAGGACACACTCTAGATCTCATAATTACAAAGGGGGTAAATATTTCAAATGTTAATGTGATCGATGTTGCTCTGTCTGATCATTTCTGTGTCTTCTTTGACCTGTCTGTTTCTCCCAAACCTCCGGTTGGTCCTGCAGTTGTTCAGCGGAGACACATAAGTGATGGCACAGGTGCACTGTTTATGGAAATGATAAACTTTGAAAATGTCTCATGTTCTAATGTAAATGATTTGTTGAACTCTGTTACATCTAGTGTTTTGAATGTTCTGGACACCATCGCCCCTATAAAGGCTAAAATGGTTAAAAATAAGCAGAAGGCGCCGTGGAGAAATGATGATTCGGTCAGGGCACAGAAAAGGGAGTGCCGCAGGGCCGAACGAAAATGGCGCAAGTCAAAGCTCCAGGTTCAAAAAGAGATTTACAAAGAAAAGCTGAACATGTACAACCTAATCTTATGTAGAACTAGGGAAAGATATTTTTCTGAAATAATTGGAAGCTGCAGTAACAACTCGCGTGTCCTGTTTGCCACAGTAAACAGATTAACAAACCCTCCAGCTCAGCTGCCGTTAGAACTCATTTCCACATCCAAGTGTAATGAGTTTGCATTATTCTTTAATGACAAAGTTCAGGGCATTAAAAATGCTATAAATCCCACAATGCAAAAAAATACCCTAAAACCACCAAGACACTTAGAGCTAACTCACTTTGCACCAGTAACTGACAAAACTGTCCATGAGATCATCACCAGTCTGAGTTCATCTACATGCTGCCTTGATGTGTTACCCACCAGATTTCTAAAGTCTGTGCTGAACAGTTTGTTAGCACCATTCACTCACATAATTAACATGTCGCTTCAATCTGGAACATTCCCAATGTCTTTGAAAACTGCGGTCATAAAGCCTCTCCTAAAGAAGAGCAGTCTTGATGCCGCAGTACTGAGTCATTACCGGACCATCTCTAATCTACCATTTTGGGGCAAAGTCCTTGAAAAGGTTGTTTACCAACAGCTCACAGATTTCCTCTTAATAAACAACTCATTTGATGTTTTTCAGTCAGGTTTTAGACCTCATCACAGCACTGAGACTGCTCTTGTCAAGGTGACAAATGACATCCGCCTGAACACTGACACGGGCAAAGCCTCAGTCTTAATTCTGTTAGATCTGAGTGCTGCTTTTGACACTGTCGATCATGGGATCCTCTTACAGAGACTAGAGGACTGGGTGGGCATCACTGGCACTGCCCTAAACTGGTTAAGGTCCTATCTGGAAGACAGGAAGTACTTTGTTGAAATTGGTAGCTGTGTCTCAGACCACATGACCCTGACCTGTGGAGTGCCCCAAGGGTCAGTCCTGGGTCCCCTTCTGTTCAACCTCTACATGCTGCCGTTGGGTCAGTTGATACGCAGTGAAAATGTGTCCTATCACAATTATGCAGACGACACTCAGATCTATGTTTCACTATCGGCAGGTGACTATGGACCAGTAGATTCACTCTGTCACTGCATCCAACAGATCAGTTTGTGGATGCAAAACAACTTTCTCCAGCTGAACTCAGACAAGACTGAAATAATCGTTTTTGGCCCACAGAAACAAAGAGAAAGTGTTAGCGGTCACCTCCAGAGTCTCGCTCTAAAACCTACAAACCAAATTAGAAATCTGGGGGTAATAATGGACTCAGACTTGAACTTTAATAGCCACGTCAAATCAATAACATCAGCAGCTTTTTACCATCTAAAAAACATTGCCAAAATCAAAAATATAGTGTCAAAACCAGATTTAGAGAGACTTATCCATGCGTTTGTCTCCAGTAGATTAGACTACTGTAACGGCCTGCTCACTGGCCTCTCCAAACGAGCTGTAAAACAGCTGCAGTACATCCAGAACGCTGCTGCTCGGGTCCTGACTAGAACCAGGAAGTATGATCACATTAGTCCTGTTCTCAGGTCTCTGCACTGGCTCCCTGTGGCTCAGAGAATAGACTTTAAAGCAGCTCTGCTTGTGTACAAGTCTCTCCATGGCCTAGCACCAAAGTACATCTTGGATATGTTAGTGCCATATGAACCATCTCGGACTCTGAGGACCACAGGGACCGGCCTCCTGCTGGTGCCCAGAGTCAGGACAAAACATGAGGAATCTGCGTTTCAGTTTTATGCAGCTAAAATCTGGAACAGTCTTCCTGAAGATGTGAGACAGGCTTCTACTCTGACAATGTTCAAATCTAAGCTAAAAACAGTTTTGTTTAGCTGCGCATATGACTGAAAGGATTTTTTCTTTGCACTCTTCTCTTTTGTTTGTGATTTTATTAGTTTAGAAAATCAGTTGGATTGATAATTTTTAATTTAGTTAATTTTATTGTATTTCTGTTTCTGTAATTTCTTTGTGATTTGAATGCATTTTTCCTGCTGTGAAGCACTTTGAATTGCCTTGTGTATGAAATGTGCTCTACAAATAAACTTGCCTTGCCTTGCCTAATGCTAGAAATGGAGGACGCCCGACGACGTCAAAAACGGAGATTCAATTTTTTAAAAAAAAATTTCAAACCTGTTCTAGCGGAGTTATTTTCAATGTCTTGCATTGATAACTATAATTATGTAGATCAAAAATCATTTTTAAATTCAACTCCGACTTTTGGATGGTAAAAATGTGATTTGATAATGGGAAAATAAAATTGTATTATCATTTTTATTCCGTCCTCCCCGTTTAAAAATGCCAAGGAAAATCCGTGAAACAACAAATTAGAAAACTCTCGCCTAGGGAGAAATAAAGACAAGCTGCTTCCTGTTGCAACAATGCTCATTAATACCTAAACAATAATTATCAGATGCCTTGAACATAATGCTCACTTAAACTGTATGTGTAGAACCACAAGGGCACGGTAACTACGGTAACAACATGAATACATGAATGAACAGTCAATGGACAGATGTTGAAAATTAGCCTTTTGGCTTGAAACAATCCACATGGTTTGTCAAATGTAATTGCTTTGTCCATATCAAACAAATAAAGATTGAATTCTCAAGATAAAATTACATGTAAAAATCAATATAAAATAAATTTGGACAATAAAATATAGAGAATTATCATGGATTGTGTTCTAGTGTGGCTGTAATGGAATTTTTATACTACTATACTACCCTACATTTGATTATTTACGTTCATTAATTTGACTTGTATTCATTTATAAAGCATAGTGGTTAACATAAACTGTACCAGGAGGCTCTGGCAGAACACGTGTTTGTCTGTGACGAGTGTTAAATAATCACCATTACGTTGAACAGCGACACCCTTCTCTCCCGTCACACAATAATACGGACAAATGACCCTTGAATCGAAACGTGTGGGGACAACTATAGAGCTCGCCCCATTCTGTCCCATCAGTCCACCTTAAAAAACAGTTTTACATCCAAATTATACCTCTATGACATGACCGTTCTTTCCAATTTAAATACGGATTAAACTCCCCCGCTGCTTTTGTTGTCTCCGACCATTTACAGGCGAGCAGAAACACACGCATGAATCCACAATGACTTTATTTCCCATCACAAATAGAGCAGTTTGGAATGCTAATGTTTGCAGTACAATAAGGTCGAGTATAGATGCCCTCATTGTGTCTTTTAAGGAGGTTAATGAAAGCTAATTTTAATGAATTTAATCTGAACATTGAACGGAGAAGGAAAGCGATGTTGAATCTATTTGGTGGAAAATGCATTGAATCTATATGAGCCCGGAATACAGCAAAAGAAGTGTTAAAAATGAATCGACAGAAATACAGAGAGGTTCAAATAAAAGAGAGATATCTCACTGTTAAAAATAAGACTATAGGGTTGTATCTGACACAAAACAAAGTGCAACACAAGGCAAAGGTGAACAGTATCGAGCGTTTGGATGATTTACTCAATAGGCCGACTATTTAAAAAGACCCATTAGAGATGAATAACTGAAATGTAGAAGGGAACTGTCTATTGCATATTAGATAACTGATTTTGTGACAGTCGACAACAAATGCTGATCAAGTCTGACATTTTGTAATAAAAATAAACTGGAATTTGAATCTCAGTGGGACTAAACTGGTTGATTAAGAGTTGAACATGTTTTGAATTGTATCCAGTTCTGCTCGATTATGGCCATTTTTAAAATGATGTTTATTTGACTCATAATTGAAATCCTGATTATTTCAAATCATTATCCTTGTACTGTCAAAATTAACCTGTATAGATAATGTACAACCCAAATATACTTTATTAGTAATGTTTTGTTGCTCTCCTCCATGTTTTGATTGGCACATTTAACACACAAATCATTCTGAAATTTTGATTACAAATTTTGTGCAAATGACTGAAATCACCTTTTTAAATCCCACAGCCCAAATTGCATCTAATGACTTCTTTTTGAAACTAACTACTGGAATTCAAAATGCAGTGCCCCCCCCAGTGCGACCCAACTTCCCCACCTGTCTGTCTGCACACCAGGGCTCACGGCTCCTGAGTGAAGCTCCCATTTGAAGTAGAACCACATTCGGGACCTCTTTGTTCATTTGCAGTCGGGCTCTGGCAGAACGGGCCCTTTTGTTCTGTCATCTCTGCAGACCACCCTCACCTTTCCATCTACCTGTTCACTGGTGCACACGCCATACACTAAAGTGGAAATCACAAAAGATAGGACCAGTAAGGCGAAATCTGGTTTATAAATATATATATATTATTATTTTTTTCAATCTTGCGTTTTCTTATCCTAAAGGTGCGCCCAGCATTTGCACAGGAGGGTGATTTTTTATTATTTTATACAAGTAGCATCCGAGCAGCACAGCATGTAAACAGCGTCCATAAAGCATTACAGGGAAGGGCTGAGGTACGCACTTTTAGCTCTGTGACTATTTTGACTCCTGTCTTCTATCACATGCAAATAGATGACATTTACAACAGCAGAATACGCGGTAAATATAGTGACTTGTATAAGGCCAGGTCCAACGAGGCCATCGCGTTAAAAGGAGCGCTGAAATAAGGACGCCAAACCAGCAGGTGGCAATGTAAGACGTAATAATATACCAGAGAAGGCCTTATGGCGTTATTAAGAAGCAAATTGCGGTCGAATGAGGCAGAAGTTAATTTTACTAAATATACACCAGTGAGTTTAAACACTTAGAATATTTCTCAGCATATCCATAGACAATTACTTTAAAAATATGAAATACATCAGGAGTAGTGGTTATTAACCTCATAAATTGTAATAAGATATCATATAAATACCAAATGATCAATTAAATGATTACATGTAATGGTTAGTATAGATATTTAGCATGGATCATGGAAAAAAGAAGGTAAATGCAACACTCGCACTACGCACTTGACTGAAGTGTGCATGAAGAGTGTGAGTGAATAAACAGGGGAACTGGGACAGTCCACACGTCAGAGCGTTATGAATGTGATGAAGAAAAAATGCAGTGTAAAACAGCAAGTGATGTCAAACTGCAACTGAATTAATCACAAAGCCACAGCCCAGTTTACTTCTGATCATTCGCCCTAGGAGCACCCACGCTGAGGAAGTACAGCAACTGGAACACTATCTACCTGTAGATCCAGATGCTC